>NC_053160.1:65188974-65196474 GCF_016835505.1 Polypterus senegalus | reverse complement strand
CGCAGTACGTAGAAAACCAGGAAGACCTCCAAAAGCGCTTAAGAAAACATGCATTATATAATTGAGAAGGCAGCGAAACAATAAGAAGCGAAGCGAGTGACATATACTACCATATTCATGAGTGCTGCTACCTCGGAAAGAAAGCAAGGTGTAAACCTAAACTTTAAATTAAGTTCATAGACAGGCTACCGCTGTTTCACATGCCCACAGGTAATGCGGGATACAAGTTTAATGAGAGGACAGAGGATATAAACGAGAGTTTTGATCACTTTGTAACTAAGTTAAAATTGTAGGTGAAGGGGTGTGCTTATGCAAATTCCGAGACTGTGTTTGTGGGGGATTGACAGTTAAGGCGGGTGGGGAGTCACGTCATCATCACCCCTCCCATTTACATCATTTCGCTCTGAGCTGAGCTTCGCGGCTAACGCGGTCTTCCGAAGCAACTTCGTCACACTGCCACCAAATACTCACAGAAAAATCCACAAGTTAATACACACTCTGTCTCTAGAGTTTCTCCACACTGAATCCTCCAGGCACTACTTACAAAAGGTTACATTGACAATCGTGTTACGTTATTTTTAAAATCTTTCCTTTTCTTAGCACAAGCACAGCTGAGAAGCTTCATGCATGTGCTCCATAACGCGTTAAAAATAATGCATTTAATCACACTTTGCATTACAAGCAAAGGGAGCTTTTGTCAATGCATGATTTCCTGGTACACTGATTACATTGATCAGCATCCCGATTCATTTTACCCTCGCACCACCTTAGTTTGAGAAGAAGTATGAAAAATATGAGGTTAACACAGAAAAACAGATCACCAATTCAAGCTTTATGAATAATCGATTCGCCATCAATAATTGTTTTGGTAAAGCCATCCTCCTTCCATTTTATAATTTTTCCGCCACTAGCCATGATTAAATGAACGGTAAAAAGTAAGAGCAAAGCGAGGTGACTTATTTAGGCAGGAATATATATGACAGCAACACTCATGACAATGTCAATCATGTTACGTTATTATTAAAAGGTTTCCTTTTCTTTTTCATTACTTCTTTAACACACTACTTCTCCGCTGCAAGGCGCGGGTATTTTGCTATATATATAATATATGAATTACCTCCAAAGAGCGCTGAGACTTTTGATATCATGAACGTGTGTACAAAAGGGGTCTCCTGCCCAGCAAAAGTCGAGCAGCCAGCAGTGTGCATAGCTGTGCCGGCCTTTGAGGACGCTGACTGCGCTTCTGCCTTAAGTCAAAGTGAGCACTTTTAATTTTTCTTCCTCCCCTGCGCTATAGCCCAGACAAGTGCAAACACGGGACCCCTTTTCTACACCACGGCAAAATAATATTAAGGCGATTCACACTTTCTTTTGCACGTATACGATTATGAGGTCCTCAGCTCGGATTATGAAGATACGCACAGGAGTGGAGGACTGACAGTGCCATCACAGCCAATTAATGGCGGGACGTCTCACCAGTCTACACAAGACCCACCGCGACTGTCCCCAAAAGGCGATCATAACGTCAGCGAACACATCTCTCTATCTATAATAATAAAAGGCAAAGCCCTCACTCACTCACTCACTCACTCACTCACTCACTCACTCACTCACTCACTCACTCACTCACTCATCACTAATTTTCCAACTTCCCGTGTAGGTGGAGGGCTGAAATTTGGCAGGCTTATTCCTTACAGCTTACTTACAAAAGTTAAGCAGGTTTCATTTCGAAATTCTACACGCAACGGTCAATAACGGTCGACAATGTCCGCCATGTTGAACTTCCTTATTTATGGCCCCATCTTCACGAAATTTGGTAGGTGGCTTCCCTGCGCTAACTGAAACCGATGTACTTACTTATTTCGATGCTATGACGCCACTGTCGGCCGCCATATTGAACTTTCCAAACGTCACTAATTATCCAACTTCCCGTGTAGGTAGAAGGCTGAAATTTGGCAGGCCCATTCCTTACAGCTTACTTACAAAAGATAAGCAGGTTTCATTTCGAAATTCTACGCGTAACGGTCATAACGGTCAACAACGTCCGCCATATTGAACTTTCTTATTCATGGCCCCATCTTCACGAAATTTGGTAGGAGGCTTCCCTGCGCTAACCGAAACCAATGTACATACTTATTTCGGTGGTATGATCCCACTGCCACCCGCCATATTGAACTTTCCAACATCACTAATTCTCCAACTTCCGTGTAGGTAGAAGGCTGAAATTTGGTACTTATTTCGGTGGTATGATGCCACTGTCGGCCGCCATATTGAACTTTTAACGGAAACCGATGTCCGTACTTATTTCGTTGGTATGACACCACTGTCGGCCGCCATATTGAACTTTCCAATGTCACTAATTCTCCAACTTCCCGTATAGGTAGAAGGCTGAAATTTGGCAGGCTCATTCCTTACAGCTTACTTACAAAAGTTAAGCAGGCTTCATTTCGAAATTCTACGCGAAATGGTCATAACGGTCAACAATGTCCGCCATGTTGAACTTTCTTATTTATGGCTCCATCTTCGAAATTTGGTAGGCGGCTTCCCTGCACTAACCGAAACCAATGTGCGTACTTATTTGGTGGTATGATGCCACTGTCGGCCGCCATATTGAACTTTTCAACAGTCTTTGTTACTGATGGGCCCATCTTCAAGAAATTTGGTTCACAGGTTCCCAACGCTAACTGAATCCTACCTACGTACATATATATGTCCATAGCCTGCACCTCGGTCACCGTGTGAGGTGGCGTTGGGTCCCCCATCCCAATGCCTCCCACGTTGTTGGCTGCCTGCCTATATAAGACCCTCCCGCTCCGGTCTCTACATTCCCTTCCTTGCTTTGCCACGGGATTCAAGTCTCCCTACTGATAACTACAGCCTATTTGTTTAATCCACGGCTTCTCCGCTGTTTTATTGTTTGTTTATTACAATTATAGTTATTGTATAGGTATTTTACACTTACTTTACATTGCTCAGGTGCCCATTTCCTTTATCATTCCAACCCCCATTACCATGTCTATCGAGATGATCACTATCGATCAAAGAACTGTCACTTACCGGGTGGTTTCCATGCCCGGAGATACCACCTACCTTTTCCATTCTCTTTGTTACATATTGCACGCCATATCAGGCTCACTCTTGATATCCGGAGGAACATTGTGTCTTATGTATTGAATGACTGGGACAGGTTCAAGGTGTGGACTGATGACGGTGCAGGAGATAATTATACTACACAGGAGCACTAGAAGAGTGAAATGCTTAAGCCCTTCACCTATGGTTCTGCATGTGAGTTGATGGCTGCCGCTGAATTGTTCGGTTGTCGCTTTCAAGTGTACCGAAATGGCCAAATATTTTACATCTTTCGACAACCGCCAGTGCCTTTAAACATCTTAGACTCACAGGTGACGATTTCAGTAGTGGACACTTTGATGTTTATGAATGTTTAAACTCTCAAAAGCTGGATGTGATTTTATCGATGAAACTGGTTGTGTGCTTACAACGCTTGACAGATGCCAAATGTCACTTCAACACAAAAAATCCTGCAAATACTGTCGTAATTGAAACAAACCATGAAACTCAAACCGATTATGACAGCAGCAATCCAAGCTGTGAGATTTGAGACAAGATTATTGTTCACATGGCCAACTGTAAGTTACATGCTCAAGTGTAAGCTCAGCACACAGCTTGGTCATGTTACAGCCAGAGGGCCGAACTGACAACATGGTATACAAAGAGATCCTTAACAAATAATTATTGGCATATTTTCCCTCAGTTTAAAAAGGTTTCATTTTCTTCTTAATAAACATTTTAATGCAGTACTTCACCGCTGCGAAGCGCGGGTATTTTGCTAGTATATATATATATATGCCAGCAACACTCATGACAATGACAAAACAATTACATTGTCAATCATGTTACGTTATTATTAAAATGTTTCCTTTTCTTTTTACGTCTCCGCTGCCAATCGCAGGTATTTTGCTATATATAAATATATATATATATAAATAGATAGATATGACAACAACACTCATATCAATGACAAAACAATTACATTAACAATCATCTTACGTTATTTTTAAAATGTTTGCTTTTCTTTTTCATAACTTCTTTAACACACTACTTCTCCTGGCTGGTATTCTACTAGTACTATATAAAAGAAAAGGCAACTTTCCTTTCTTTACACCTTTTTTCCTTTTATCCCAAACCAAAGCCTTTCTCTCTTAACATTGCAAAGGACACAAAAATAATTTTCTTTAATTGCCGGTAAGGCACATTACCAGAGGCACAAATCTGAACGTTCACATAGAAAATGTAATTTCTATACCACAGCCGTCGTGTAGCGCCTTTCAAAAGGGATCTACTACCGAGATGATCCATATACATTTTAGCTGCTGTTAGTTACTTACCTGTTGTGTTACACAGTCTTTAAAATGTAGTTTACCATAACCACTCCAGTAGTGCTCAATGTACCTGTACTTTTAAAAGCGTTAATGTTTTACTGTTTAATAACTTAGACTATATTTTATTATTTTTCCCTTGCACTCAGTGACCAAAGCTATACACACACATATAGACACATACAAACATACACACAAGTATATATATATATATATATATATACACACACACACACATATGTATGTATGTATGTACTGTATGTACTGTATGTATGTATGTATGTATGTATGTATGTGTGTGTGTATATGACAGCAGCAATCCAAGCTGTGAGAAAACAGTAAAAAGGAGGCGTGTCAGACGTCGTGGTACATTTTCTGATGCAGCTAGACGAAAATAACTTTGTGACACTGCCACCAAATACACAAAACAATTACTTTGACAATCATGTTACATTATTTTTAAAATTTTTCCTTTTCTTTTTCGTACCTTCTTTAACACACTACTTCTCCTGCTGGCTGGTATTCTACTAGTATATATATATATATATATATATATATATATATATATATATATATATATATATATATAGCCAAATGTCTTAACACTTTCTTAGTGGTTATCCGTTGGTCCACATAACATCCATATATGCAAAAGAACTAAAAAAAATACAATGATTTTGTCTTTCAAATAATAATAAATTAGAATTACTTAAAGGTCTTACATATTGTAGATCGAGACTTCAAAACACGGTAACAGCAGTATAACGTAAGTAAACCCATTAAAACAATAGTGATGACTCCCAAAGTAAATCCTGCCTGTAAAAAAAAAACATAAAAAAAGAACAATTATATTATGACATGGACTCAATTAACTTCTGCTGCACCTTGACTGCCAGGAACAGACTGAATGGCAGCAAACTAGTGGGTAGCATTTTGGCCCTGCCTCTCTCTTCATAACTGATGACTACCAGGCATCCACATGATGTAATAGTGGCAATGTTCTTAAACTGCATAGTGCCTGACTGCCAAATATCATGGTGTTGGGCATCATCGTTTACTTAAACTGCCCCCAGCGGACAGCAGCTATTCAGTATGAGATGATATGTAAACCTTGTTTCTAATCATATATAATTTTTCAGCAGGGCTACTTAGAGTCCTTTCAAAAATGACAATGATCAACCATATACAGCTGTCATGTTCCTATAATGTGCTTTTCCCTGGAGCATGGAACTTTTTGGGATATCAGCTGCAGTCCCAAGTACAGATGCACAGTCATGAGTACTGTTATTTAAGGGAGTGTTATCCAATACTACTGAGTGTATTCTATTTGCCAAATTTGAAATTATCTAAATGGATAAGGCAGTAATCCCCTGAATGCGTAAGCATTAAAGCCAATACTAAAGACTCACTAGTTTACCACAACAGAACTGCTTTTCTTCTCAGTGACCTACAATGGAAATTGGCATCATTGCTGTTTTTATCAAGTTATCAATGCTGTCCTTAAAAGGTGTTCCGAACAGGTATTTCTACTCCAGTGATAAGACACATCATCAGATTTTTTTCATACACCAAAATTATCAACCATTACTACAATCTTTGCTGAAAGTGTAAATAGACGTATGTTATATAAATACACTTAAACTGAACAAATAATTAACAATTAAATGCCAGCCATGGCAAATATAAAAATGCGAACAAACCTGTTTGATTCCCCATGGCATGCTTAATATAGATGTACCCATCATTGTATTCCATATTGCAAAGCTGAAAAATAAACAAACAACAAATTCTTATTGCATTTCCTATTCATTATTACATTAAGTAAAATAATTGTTCAGAAAGCTATAATATCTTGCTAAAAACAAATAGAAATGTACATAAAATCAGAAAAGAATTCAGATAATTAAATATCTCAACTATCCTGGAAACAGAAGGTGCTACAAATATTTCATTAACTTTCAAATTCAATTTCAATGCTTTTCAACAGTTTTATTTTAAGCTTGTTGTTACAGTATATCTTATATGACATTTTTTCTGCCATTGTAATTGCTATTATTCAAATAAAAAAGCAAGAAACTACTGGAAAATAACAAATAACAATTGTTTTGCGACAAAGAAAGAAATATAAAAATAAAGCAGAGCTGGTCTCATTGTTCACAGCAGGCTGAAAAATATCATAGTCAATGTAGAAATATTTTTGGAACGGATTCAAGAATTAGCAAGCTAACAGAGAGATATGAATTCTAAGTAAAATTAACTTCACATTCAAATAATAAACTTCTTGGAAAGCATTCAGCTTTTCAATAAATAAGTAATTAGGAAATTGCAACATGTCAAACATGCGTGGAGGAATTAACTGTTCAAAAAGAGGGAACTGTTTTCAGCAGTTTAAATCAAGGATATTTATTTCTTCCCGATTCCAGATCTAGGAAGATATGCTAAGGTAATGTCTAGGGGGTATATATATATATAAACTGCTCAAAAAAATTAAATGAACACTTTGAAAACACATCAGATCTTAATGGGAAAAAAAAATCCTCCTGGATATCTATACTGATATAGACTGGGTAATGTGTTAGGAACGAAAGGATGCCACATCGTTTGATGGAAATGAAAATGATCAACCTACAGAGCCCTAAATTCAAAGACGCCCCAAAAATCAGAGTGAAAAAATTATGTGGCAGGCTAGTCCATTTTGCCAAAATTTAATTGCAGCAACTCAAAATTGTATGCAGCACTTTGTATGGCCCCTGTGTTCTTGTATACATGCCTGACAACATCGGTGCATGCTTCTAATGAGATGACAGATGGTGTTGTGGGGGATCTCCTCCCAGATCTGGACCAGGGCATCACAGAGCTCCTGGACAGTCTGAGGTGCAACCTGGTGGCATTGGATGGACCAAAACATAATGTCCCAGAGGTGTTCTATTGGATTTAGGTCAGGAAAGTGTGGTGGCCAGTCAATGGTATCAATTCCTTCATCCTCCAGGAACTGCCTGCATACTCTCACCACATGAGGCCAGGAATTGTCGTGCACCAGGAGCCACTGTACCAGCATAGGGTCTGACAATGGGTCCAAGGATTTCATCCTGATACCTAATGG
>NC_053160.1:65086474-65183974 GCF_016835505.1 Polypterus senegalus | reverse complement strand
TTTTATACTAGCACTATCTGTGACTAGAACCAAAGAGAAGCATGTTGTTAAGCGACATTATTTTGAAACCACAGCCGCTGCCAGAGTTTCTAATATAATTAATAGTCAGCCTGAATTCACTAACTTTTCAAATGCAGGCATTAATGTAAATAATATGGTTGGGCATTTCAATGCGAAGATATGGGTTACGGTACACCTGGCAGCACCAAAAAACATGTAAAGAACTCATCCACGGTTGTAGTACCGTGGAAACCTGAAACAGTCTGCAAACTTAAAAGGGAGTGCTGTAGGGAAGAATGTCAATGGAGAAAGACTAAACTAACAGTCCATTATGAAATGCTAAAGGCTCATATAGCTAAATATAACTTTGCAGTTTGTCTAGAGAGAGAGCCTTACTTTTCTAAAATCATCAATACCAGTGCACTCAATCCAAAAGTGTTATTTTCAAACATTGATTGCCTTTTAAACCTAGCTCCATTAGCACAGAAAGCATCAGAAGCTAAAAGTGAAGATTTTGCAGTATATTTTAAAGAAAACATAAATAACATTGGACTTACTATAAAAACAACTTAACAAACATTTTTTGACGCTCAACAAGCTCAGAATTGTGAACTAAGCAGTTCACTGAAATTAGTTTATATGAACTTCATAAAATGACTCAACTAAAACAGTCCACTTGTGTATTAGACCCTGTTCCTAAAAGCTTCTTTCACAATAGAATTACCAGAGCCTATGAAAAAACTCGTAAATCCGTCCCACCTTAAATCGCTTCTTAAAATCGTTCACAGTTCTCCACCAGCGTCTTTTGTCATCTAAATGTGCTGATAAAAATCAGGCTGCAAGTATCCGGCTATTCCATCCCCCCACCAATTTAGAATGTGCACGGACTTCTCTCAACTCATGCCTTGATTGAGTATCTGGGAGTGAAGTGGAGTTTTAGAGTGGAAATAATAGATCGTTATTTGGAACACACGCATTTCATGTCTGTTCCGTTCCTACAGTAATCTGTGTAAACACATTGTTAAAACAGAAACGTTTTTTATATTCTAGTAGTAGATGACAAAATGTAGGCATAAACTATATAATGTATGAAGCCTGAAGTCCAAATATCAAAAGAAATATTTTCACAGAAGGTACAAATCTAACACAACAACTGCGCTTTTATTCAAAAATATAACTGCAGAAACAAAAAGCTGCCTTAACATGCGACTTTGACAATTGTTCATTATGACTTCCTCCGTGGCGCAATTGACTCAGCTACCGACTGGGAATCAAAAGGTTGCGAGTTCGATCCTGCACCTCTCCGTTTTGAAAAGTAAATTGCTCTTAGTCTTACTATTTTAGAATAAAAACATACATTTGATTTCAGTCTGTAACAGCCAGTGTAATTCATGATACTTGTAAAGGTTAGCTTTTTTTTTTTTTAGTCAGTTTTATTATCTCGGCCGCGTTCACGAGCCCAAACACACCCCAACCCCGCATCTGATACTGCTGTTTTCACATAGACGCACTGTGACAGAGGTAAACTCGGCTCCCTTTTACATCGGAGCAAGAATGGACATACCATTGCTTGCATACTAAAATGTCAGCAGGCACTTTTCGTGGCATTACACACAGTTTTGAGCATGCCCTCTGCACACTACTTGTGACTTTAGGCTTTAGGAAGCAAGTAAATAAATAAAGGTAAATCGTGTCATAAAATGAATTCTTCAAAACGTCACATATATTTGTCTCTTTCTTTTTTTAAAATGTGCGTTGATCACCGCCAGCATATTGTAGCATACAGCATCTGGCTACCTGCATGTTCTTGTGTGCACTGAATAAGAGACAAATATACAGTCTGACTGAGAGAATCAGACTGAAAAAAGCAAACATTTAGAAATGCCATACTTTTACAGCTGATCAGACGCTGTCTGTTTTCAAATAATATTGCATTTGTGCGATAATTTTTTCACATATATTGTCTCTTTCTTTCAGGTGTGTAATAGAAACCACAGCATAGAGAGAAATGCAATATTATTTGAAAACGAGCAGCGTTAATTATTTGGCATGGACATGCTCAAAAAAATACATGTGTAATGCCACAAAAAGTGCATGCAGACATGTCCGTGCCAAATAAATAACATTCGACGTTTTGAAGAATTCATTTTATGACACGATTTACCTTTATTTATTTATTTACTTACTTCCTAAAGCCTAAAGTCACAAGTAGTGTGCAGAGGGCATGCTCAAAACTGTGTGTAATGCCACGAAAAGTGCCTGCTGACACTTTAGTATGCAAGCAATGGTATGTGCAATTAGTATGCAAGCAATGGTATGTGCATTCTTGCTCCGATGTAAAAGGGAGCCGAGTTTACCTCTGTCACAGCGCGTCTATGTGAAAACAGCAGTATCAGTTGTGGGGGTGGGGTGTGTTTGGGCTCGTGAACGCGGCCGAGATAATAAAACTGACTTAAAAAAAAAAAAAAAAAAGCTAACCTTTACAAGTATCATAAATTACACTGGCTGTTACAGACTGAAATCAAATTTATGTTTTTATTCTAAAATAGTAAGACTAAGAAGAGTTTACTCCTCAAAACAAAGAGGTGCAGGATCGAACTTGCGACCTTTTCATTCCCAGTCGGTAGCCGAGTCAATTACGCCACGGAGGAAGTCATAATGAAAAATTGTCAAAGTTGCATGTTAAGGCAGCTTTTTGTTTCTGCAGTTATATTTTTGAATAAAAGCGCAATTGTTGTGTTAGATTTGTACCTTCTGTGAAAATATTTCTTTTGATATTTGGACTTCAGGCTTCATACATTATATAGTTTATGCCTACATTTTGTCATCTACTACTAGAATATAAAAACGTTTCTGTTTTAACAATGTGTTTACACAGATTACTGTAGAAATGGAACAGACATGAAATGCATGTGTTCCAAACAACGATCTATTATTTCCACTCTAAAACTCCACTTCACTCCCAGAAAATCAATCAAGGCATGAGCTGGGAGAAGTCATGTGTCATGCATGTGCACGTTCTAAGTTGGTGGGGGATGGAATAGCCGGCTACTTGCAGCCTGATTTTTATCAGCACATTTGGATGACAAAAGACGCTGGTGGAGAGATGTGAACGATTTTAAGAAGCGATTTAAGGTGGGACGGATTTACGAGTTTTTTCGTAGGCTCTGGTAATTCTAGTGTTAAAGAAGTTTCTGATCTACTTGTCAACAATGTTCTTGACATAGTAAATTGCTCATTAAATTCTGGCATTTTCCGAGATTCTTTCAAAACTGTTGTAATTAACCCTCTGCTCAAGAAAATTAACCTTGATTGCTCCGTCTTAGACAATTATGGGCCAATCTCCAATTTGCCTTTTCTTAGTAAAATTCTAGAAAAAGCAGTTTTTGGCAGTTAAGTGATTAATAGAATACAAATGTTATTTTTTCATAAGTATCAGTCAGGTTTTAGATTAAATCATAATACTAAAACAGTTCTAGTGCAATTAGAAAATGGTTTACAAATTACTGTAGGTACAAATAACAGATCTGTACTTGTTCTGTTGGACTTGAGAGCAGCATTCGACACTATAGATCATGATATTCTTATAAACTGGAATAGCCAGAGGGTAAGGGCTTTTGGATACTGCCTTAGGCTGGTTTTAATCATATATAACTAAAAGGAAATTCTTTGTCAGTTATGGCGATTGTGCATCAAAAATAAATGATATTCTATACAGTGTACAGCAGGGATCAGTTTTGGTAACATTATTACTTTCACTCTACATGCTTCAGAATATAATGTGAATTACTATATCAATGATGATGACGACACACAGTTCTATTTACCGATTGCACCTGATGACCCAGAGGCTCTAAACCTTTTAATCCAGTGCTTTACTAGTAATAACAGAATGGATGGATATGCATTTCCTTAAATTATTTTTTTTTTTGGATTTTACTGATTTTATTAAAATCAAATAACATTCCAAACAAATAAGTCAGGTTTTGCAAAAATAGGTTCAAAACAAATCTGTTTTGAATTTCCTTAAATTAAACAAGGAAAGAACAGAAGTGTTAGTTATTGGCAGCAATACTGTAAAAGAGAGAATCTTAGAAACAAAATGAATCATCTGACCCCGCGAATAAAAGTAGAGGTCAAGGATTTACGTTAATTGTTATTATTGACTTTGATCGCATATTAATAATACAGTATGTCACGCTTGGGTCACAGATTTGCACAGAGACACAGGAGGTCGTAGAAACAAGAAGGATTTTTATTCAAACACTGCAAACACATGAGCTTAAACGTGCTCCATGACAAGTCAGAGATGACAGTTCCGCTAGGAGCAGAAAGAGAGATAAAAGCAAACAATCAATTCCAAAACTGACAGGTGCTCCGCAAAGCTCGGCGGAGTACCGCGCAAGGCTTGTATTACGCATTATAGTGCAAGGATAAGGAGCAATGTGAGGGTAGTCAGTGTTTCAGGGTTTGTGGTTTTCCCAGGGGCGTCTGTCTCTATTTGGGGTGCGATCAGCCCTCCAGCTCACAAGTATTATTAAGACTGCTTTCTTCCATTTAAGGAACATTGCAAGGGTGTTGATCTCATAACATTTAAAGATGCCGAAAAATGAATACATGCGTTTGTATTTAGCTGACTAGATTACTGCAATGCTCTCTTATCAGGATTAACTAAAAAGAATGTTAATCCACTACAGCTTGTCCAGAATGCAGCAGCAAGAATTTTAAGCAAAAGGAAAATATATGAGTGTATATCCCCAATTCTTATATCTTTACATTGGCCGCAAGAGTCATTTAGAATGGATTTTAAAATACTTCTACTTGTACACAAGGCTTTAAACAATCTTGCCCCTACCAACATCTCAGAATGCCTGTTTCCTTATGTACCAAATCAGAGTCTTAGATCTGTAAATTCTGGTTTGCTCGTTATCATACATCCAAGCACGAAAGGACTGGTGAGGCAGCTTTCTGATTTTATGAACCTAAAATTTGGAATAAATAACCAATACAAATGCACCAGGCTAAATCTGTGGAACTTTTCAAAAAATGTGTAAAACCCCATTTTTTAGTCTGGCTTTCTAGTAATTATATCATTATATAGTGATTATAAGTTTAGCTCTTTGATGCCTTAATAAGTAACTAGCAGTACTAGGGTGTTGTACCGTGTTAGCCGTTATGAATGTAGAGAAAAGTCAAGCAAAATGACACCTTTCATTGGCTAACTAAAAAGATTACAATATGCAAGCTTTCAAGGCAACTCAGGCCCCTTCTTCAGGCAAGATGTAATACAGAAACTGGAGTCACCTGTGTTTATATACACCCTAGGACAAGAAACAACATTGGTAAATCTTTAAGTGAGAAATCTTAAATGTAAAACATTGATAGACTCCTTCAGGCTAGGGTTCATTTAACAAGACAGAAGAACAATGTATGGTCAAGATCTTTGGATAAGATAACCGTCCAACACACTCTTTAGAAGTTTCAAATGAGTTTTTCAATATAATGTGGGTCTGTAGTCAGGTTGTCTGTGTCAGTCTGAGAGATGCAAACAATCCTCATACCCGGCCATAAAATTCTTGTCTCTATTCAAACCATGTTGCAATGTGTTAAATTTTAGCATGAGTTTAATTTCCCATTCTTTACTCTTTTGTTGTGTTCTGAAGTTGCCCATAAGCAATGTGAAGTCTCTCTCACAGTGTCCATTGCTGTTGAAGTGGGCCGCTACAGGAACATCTGTGTTGCCACGTTTAATGTGGAACCTGTGTAAATTCATTCTCTGACAGAGTGTTTGTTCAGTTTCTCCCACATGGAGTACAGTGTCTGGACATTTCATGCAGAGAATTAGGTAGAGACCACATTTAATGATCTGCAGGAAAATTATTCCTTTATGTGATGTTCTAGTCGGCAGTGTGGTATAACTATACGGTCTGTATTAGAAATGTGGGCATACGTTTTACACGTGCCATTTTCTGTTGGTTCACTTAGGGAGCTTTGGACAATTAGTTGCTGAAGGTTTGGTGGTTGTCTGTATGCCAGGAGGGGAGGTTCAGGAAATACATTTTTCAGAGTTTGGTCATTATTCAGCATTGGCTGAAGTTCTTTTATAATTTTTCGAAGCATTAATCCATTTTTTTTTTTTTTTTTGTACGTTTTTTGTCTCCCATCCTGTGTTGTGGTGATATGGCTACCCATGCATGCTCAAAGTGCTCTATTCTGCAGTCGCCTGGGGTACTGGAGGAAATGAGGAGGACCTGGAAACCTTATTACTGACTGTGCTAACTAGATCAGCTGTGCCCTAGTAGAAGATGGGTGTCCAGCTGACCTAGGTCATTCTGACTTTCATGATACGGAAATTGATTACCATCAGATCTAACTATTTGATTTGCTCAAACAATCACATTCAGAAATCAAGAACTTAATCTACATCATAAATCAACTGAAACTGCTATGGATGGTTTTATTTGCTTTTGTATTTTTTCATTAACTTTGATAACATCAGACTGTTCTTACTCAATGGGTTGCCATGTACATATGTCTAGGTAAAAATGTAGATATACACTGTATATATATATTTTTATATATATTAATTACATCTGGTTGTTCTATTGCAACATTAATGTATACATATTTTAATTAGAAAACCTTTTTCTGACGAAGGTTTGTTTTGAACTTTAGAGGATTAAATTTTCTTTCACAATACCTGGTTGATTTTGTATATAGTATACTTACATTTATTAGAAATTATCATAGCATTAATTAATGATAATAATCCAAGTAAATGTGGTATATTTTTGTTTTTATTGACTAATCTGTGGAAAGCACCTTGAGTTGCATGTAAATGTATGACAAGGTGCTATATAAAGTACTGTAGTTATTATTATTATAATGTCCATGACACAGCATAATCAATGGTTCTTTCAATTATTGCAAGTCATCCAGATCCTGAATAGCATAGTATCCCCTCAACATCACACCACCACCACATTTAACTATTGCTAGGTTTTCTTTACATAGAACATTTTCCCAAAAGGCCTGGGAATCAACCTGGTGGCATCTGGCAAATGAAGAAAGTATTTATGTTCTTCTTGATCAGCACTGATTTCCACCCTCCAACTCTACCACCAAAGCACTTTTTTACTGAATGTTTGTTTGATTGTGGAGTTTTAATTAACTAATCTTTTCAGAAGCAATAGAAATTTGAACTCAGAATTTTTTTTTCTTGGTATGGTCTTTTGTGTCCTCCTGGAAGATTTTATCCTGAAATCCTGGGGTAGTTTTGTAAGGCTGGTCACTGCTTAGAAGATTCACAACTGCTTCAAGCATTTTCCATTTAGGGACTATGACTTTCACTGTAGCTTGGTGGAGTCCCACAGCAATAGAAATGGCTTTGGAGCCCTTTCCAGACGGTTGAATCTCAACAACCTTTTCGTATGATTTCTTGAGGAAGGTATTATAGATTGCTCTTTGAGCTGGGAACTTTACTCTGATGGCAAGTGTAAAAAGAAGTGAGATTTATATTGAACCGTGTTGTGTGTAATCAAACCTAGCTGTATTTTATCAGTCGAAACCAATAATCGGTTACATGAGTTAATATAACTAGGTGCAATTGCTTTCTCCTTCACACACTACTAATTGGTGTTACAAAAGCAAGTGAAAAAACATGCAGTTTGGTCACTCAGGTGCCCTTTATGTAATACTAGATTTTGCCAAAGACTTGAAAAGGTTCAGCTTCAAAAAATGACAATAGAGGAAATCAGGAAGGGGCAAATATCTGCAGCAATCACCCACCTCTAAATTTTTTAACTTAAGTTAAACACAATATGTGATGGATTCTCCAGTTTTTGTTAGAAAAGTAATTTGCCCATACAATTTTGCTATGCAGCTTTATGAAATGACTCTTCTGTCAAGGTTTATTATTTTGCATATCCCCAAGAATCACTATGTGCCTCACAGTAAAAGAACACTCTACTAATTCTCTTATTCAGGTGCTTAAAGATACACATAAAATGTTAATATAGTGTTCGATTTTGCATTTACTGTCCCCTTTTTGAATAAGAATTAAATAATTACAATGAGTAGTCTACTAGTTTTTTTACATTGGTGTTTTCTAGCCACATGTAATTTTAAGCAGAAAGGTCTCTGCTTAACTCTGTGCATTTGCAGCCATCTCAAACAGGAATACATTCTTCAGTATTGTTCCTGCTGACAACAATGACATAATACTAAAAGACATTACATTTGTAGGAAGTTAGAGCAAGCACATGACCAAAAAAAAGACAGTCAATGGATAATGACAGCAGCATTTCTTGGTTTTACAATGATGAGACATAGCAAGATCAGCATAATTTTTTGGAACAATAGGGTTCTGATAAGCAAAACCAAAACTGCTGACATTCAGTGTAACAAGCAATGTGTTAAGAAACAAGTATAACCATTTTACTCTCTGTAAGGGATAATGAAAATGCTACAATTGGAAAATTCTTTTAAAAGTAAAAATAGTTTTTTCTATAATTAATACTGTACTATATTATTTGAAAGCAAAATTAGAATTTGATTATAAAATTTAAAATATGTTTTTTTACATGTTATCCATGTCTCCTGAAGAAAACAGATCATAAGTAAAACATGTTAAACTAGTTAAGAAAACAACAAAAATGCTAATCATTGGAAAAATGATGAGCACAAGCAGATAGATGGACAAATTACTATAGCAGGTGCAAGAAAAGTAAAAGGAAGCAGGATAGGGAGGATGCGAGCGTGGTACTTTAAGGGTCTTTTAAAAAGTCTGCTGTAAAAAAGTGAGCTAAAAAGAAAAGGACACAGAAGGTGATCACAAAAACAATAATGTTAAAGAGGTATGAAGAGCATCAGCAGCAACTACACAGGTGTGTTAGGAAGCTAATTCATTATGTGTCACAGGAGGCTCGGGGACAGACCCAGCCAGGACGCCTGGAAGGACCGGGAGATGGCATATACGTCCTCTGGGCCACAAGGGGGCAACTGCCCTGGATCGGGAGAGGACCACGGGAAAGGAGCAAGGAGGCTCAAGCCCGTTGATTTTCAAGGCCACCGCCAGGGGGCGCCCCAAGACTCATGGAGCCCGAGAAACGTTCACTTCTGCCACACCCAGGAAGATGGAGGAAGATCGTTCCAGGGATGCCCAGAGTGCTTCCAGGTGCAAGGGCAGCACTTCCGCCACACCAGGAAGTGCTGCCAGAAGGACGTCATCAAGAACCTGGACCACAACCGGGTGGAAATAAAAGGGGCCGCCTCTCTACAATCAGGGAGCTAGAGTCGGGAGTGGGAGCAGGATGAAGCTCCCATGGATAGATGAAAGGCGGCCCATGAACAGTGAGAGAAAGGCCCGGATTAGAGGTGATTACTTCTGGGAGCACTGTGTGCTGTGCAGGACTGTTTTTATTTGTTGTGAATAAACGTGTGTTTTGTATAAAGATGTGGTCTCAGTCTGGTGGCATTCGGGCATGTCTCACACATTTTACTGCTGTACTCCCTGCTGCCACCACTCTTTAGATGTCCATGCCTTTGATAAATTAATTAATAAATATCTTCCATATTAAGGAATTTTCAGCAGCATTGAGAAAAAAAAAGCATGTGAAGAACTCGTTCACAAGTACAAAATAGGTACTTTTTAGGAGATTTGCAAAAAGTCTTCATTTCTGAGCCAAACATGGGGTTAGCTAGGTTTGCTGTAAATTCAAAATTTTAATAAATTGGAAGTTTAAAGTTAGCTGTGGAAAGTGACGATGAATCAAATTGGTGAACAATACTATATATGTGAACCGATTGCCAGGGAAAACCATTACTGACTCTAGAAAAACCAAGAACTTAAAAGAGATGGTGTTCCACATTTCAGTCAGTAACACAAAGTATCAAGAGATAGTCCATTCATAATTACAATGGCAAAGGACCTTGGAGAATGCAAATTAGAAGGAAAAAACAATTCATAAATATTAAATATCTGAAAAAAGAGGGATAAATATAAAATATCTGAAAAGAGGGAAAACTACACTGTAGTAGATTTTACTTATTCTAATACATGTTCTGAAAACTGTAACAAAGCAAAAACTACAAAGAAGACCACAAATAATACTCATCACCTCATACAACCCATATTTGCAAATTCACAATCAGCATCTTTAATGAGAAAGTAATATCTAGGCAGTTTTGAGAGTCAAGCACAGAATTTACTTCCTTCACTAAACTGCAAAACTCTTGTTTTTCCCCTGTAGTAATGAAATAGCTAAATGATTAATTCTCAGTTGCTTTCTATGGTTAAGATTTAAGCGCTCCTATACCAAAAATTATGCTTAACTACATTTCATTCTATGACCTATGCCCATGAAACACTCTTGAGGAGTATCTGCTGTTACATGACATAAAACGTTTATCTGAAAACATCCATAAAAAAATATGACATATTATAAAAATCACACAATGCAGAAATTCTGGGAAAAAATCTCACACAAGTCATTTTCACAACACTACACAAAAAATATACTTCAACAGAAACATCTTAATGTAGTATAACATTTAAGACAAAAAAAGGGGTAAAAACAGTGCAATAGGTAAACACTTTATGCAGGAATTCAAAGGCTACTAGTTTATATTTTGGGAATGAAATATACAGTGCCTATAAAAGGTTTATTAACCACTTGTGTCAGACTTACTTAATCCAGTTCATGGTTACAGGGGCCAGATTCATACACCCATGCTAACTTGTGCAGCAGCCATTTTATAATCACCATTTAAATCTACTGTATACACATTCCTACTGAATGGATTGAACTATTCAGGATAAAAACGGGAGCATTTAATATCTTGTCTATATATATTCTTTATAGTTATCGGTTAACTTACCATGAATTTATCATTCAAGTATAATGTGTATAAATTAAACTTTCACGACTTTGTTTCTAACACTCAACTACTGACTCACCTTTGCTCAGTGTTATTTTTGACTTCCATTTAATCTTTATACCTGTGGTTCACAAACGACTTTTCTACTTTCCAAGCAGATGATAGAGTTAAAGAGATAACTTGTCTGGACAGTGGAATCACCATTCCAAAGTGAAGAATACCACAACAGATGTTTCCTTTGTATTTATCAGAAATACAGTTCTGAAGAAAAAGGGGCTGTGGCAGGAATCATTCATACATCCATACATACTCCAATTTTGGGTCATTCCTAGTTCAAAACCTATCTCCAGCAGGAAAAAGCAATGAACAGGGTTCCAGTCCTTTGCTGTGCCCACTCATGCGCACAAAAACAGGAGAAATTTTTAATTGATAATTCAGCCTGTACTTAGGGAGGTGAGAGGAGAACTGAAGTAAACCCCACAAACACATAGAGACTATGAAAACTCCACAAAAATAAGGACCAAGAGTGAGATAACCCAAGACACTGGATCTGTGTGACAGCAGCATCACCCACTGCAACATTTTGCTCCACATACAAGTGACATTGCCGTGCAAATTAGTGCAATCGACAAATGTTAATGCAGTGTTACAATGTGAATAAAAATTTTTTAAAAATGTGCGTGAGTGTGTGGTAGGAATCTTAATCAATATACTAAATGCCAGAAACATTAAATTTTAACAAATTGTTGAATGGGTCATTTCCTTTCAATGACATATGACACCTTATTTGCCCAGCTTAACCTCATATCACAGAAATTAGCTCAGGATCTTACCTGAGAAGAAGGTAAATAAATGTATGTAGTTATTAATTAACAATAATTATGTAGTAAGTATTAATATCATCATTCCAGACATGCTAATGATCAGTCTTTAAGATATCAAGGAAAGGTCAGGAAACACCATGCAAAAAAGCTCAGCCTTTTGTTATTAAGCCAGAAAAGTAAAACTAATGAAAACGTGGAAGATATCTTACAAATACTAAACCCTAACTTCAATGAAAGGGCACAAAAATACATTAAGGCTTTCTACCTGAACACATTCTTACAGTAGATGTGTGGGATGAAATAGTGGCATCCAGGGAAAAGCCACACAAAGCACATTGAAGAATACAAACAATGCACAGATGATGACTAAATATTTATCAAAATTTCATCTTTAAAAAAGTCTTTTGTTACTATAAATCAGCAACACAGCAAGTTTGGAAATAATGGGGGTTATAACTGTATTAAGATTTAATCATCCACATTACAAATAATTTAATTTAATGTAGAGACATGCAGGTTAGGTGGACTGGCATTGTTAAATTTAGTCTAGTGTGCGCATGTGTTCACCCTGCGATGGGCTGGCACCCTGTCACAATTCTTAACAGTCCTAAATAAAACGAGCTGTTCTTGTAGGTGCTCCACTAAGTTATCTTAGTTACATAGGTTACTATGCCCAATCGTTAGGTAACAAAAGATCTAAGGATTCTTATAGCTGAAGCATAGAAATCAGACAATGAATGTCAAAAGCATTACATATATTATGGATAAGCTTTTATGAGGTACAGGAAATACATATTCACCAGGATATATATATATATAAATGTATAAATATAAAAGTTATATAAAGGCATATTTGAATTAATAGTCATGTAGAAAAATGTTTATGGTATGAGACCAAGGTAGAGCCTTAATTCCAGAACATATGCTGTGTCCAAGCCAACACACCTCATCACTAAAAGAGTACAGTACATATTTGTCAAACATGTTGCTCGCAACATCATGCTGTGGAGCTGCTTCGCTTAAGTGATAGTAAAGACTAGATTCAGGATAGAAGGAAAAAATGCCGATATTGGGAGGGTTTCTTTTTTTGGCGGAACTGTCTAAACTCTGGTGAAAAGTGGAAGTTAAAGAATGTCACTTTCTAAATGACAATTACCTGTATATAAAACACACAACAATCTCAACCAACCAATGGCTATTTGTTTTTCATCATATACAAAATATGTAGACACATAGGATATCCCCTTACAACCTGACTGAGCTTCAACTCTCCTTTAAATCCTGGGAAAAAGCCAGGTGTTCTAAACTGTTAGTGATCTAT
The DNA here is from genome assembly GCF_016835505.1 of Polypterus senegalus. Lineage (NCBI taxonomy): Eukaryota > Metazoa > Chordata > Cladistia > Polypteriformes > Polypteridae > Polypterus > Polypterus senegalus. Next base: position 65,170,951 of record NC_053160.1, on the reverse strand, counting down.
TCAAACAGACTTACTTACTAATCAAGGTAAAAAACACTTCTACAAAAAAATATTTAACAAGTGCAAACGTGTGCAACCAAGTCCAACCCATTTATACTGTTTTTCTTCCTTAAAAATTACTATTGAAAGGTTATAAAGAGATCCAACATGCTTTGTACAATAAAGGTGAAATTTCAGCTAAGGTATGTAGACTTAATATTCACTGCACATACAGGATGCAATTTAAAATAAAAACCAATGAACAAGCATGCACTTACCGTTTAGATTTAGGGTCAAGAGAATCACATCCATTCCGATCTGCTCCAGCATAGCTCTCATTTGCCCTGTACTGGTCTAGCAGTGGTTTGAAATCACTTTCCATTCTTATATACTTTGGTGAAAACTTAGATTCCAGGAATGTTTCTTTTGATAAACCCAACCTATACAAATGAAGGGGAAAAGTCAATATCTTAATCTTATTAATGATAACAGTCATTACACTGTTAACTGCATAAATGTAGCATTTTGCATAAAATGCTGATATTGTTGATACACCCTGTACACCAGGTTTAATTACAGATGTGTTAAAATAATAATAACTGATCCAAGAAAGAGTCCAAGACAGCATATTATGAAGAAAGTTGAGTTTAACAATGGCATTCTAAAATAAGGAGACATTCTAAAATGCAGTGACACACTAACATTTGAAAGGCAAAAAATGACTCTGGCAGCGACTTTACTTTAAATCTCTCATATGAGACAAAGCTGAAATGTGCATACACTCCAGAAATACCAATAAAGTATAACATAACATACATTACATTTTCAAACCCATCCATGCCAGCACAGTGGTTACTATAAGGCCTGGAGCTATCCCAACAGCATACCAGGAAGTAGTACTGGAAGGGGTGTCGATCCATTGCAGGACAGAATTGGGAATTTCCAATCCACCTAAAAGGCATGTCTTTGGGAGGTGGGAGGAACAGCCAAATACTGGGAAAATGCACAAACTCCACACAAACAAAAATTGGACATGGAATTCAAGCTCAGGACTCTGAATCAATGAGTCAGCATTACTAATTACTGCACAACTCTACTGCCCAGAAATAATAAACATCCAAGTTACATTCCTTATAAACAGCATTGCCACTCCTAACTTATACTATTATCGGTAACTGTACTCCAAAAACAGAGTTAGACCTATTGTTCAGGTCGGTCTCCTCACCTATTAATGTATTAGCAAAATCAATATCATATCGCTATTTGGCAAATCTAAATTGGCCCAATATGATCAAAATGGAGTGTGGGGATGTGCAAATATGAACCAGCTGAGTGGTGTTCCATCCTGGACTGGTTTCTCTGCTGTACTCCATGCTGCCAGGATAGGCTATAGCTCTCCAACCAGTAACTGAAAAAACTGAATGGATTATAAGATAGTATTTAAAAATACAAATAGTAAACAAAACTCATTACCCACTTCTGCTGATATGAATGTCATAAAGAATATAATGCTGATTTTTAAAACTTAAAATTGTATATATTCCTCACAGCTTGACTGGTACTGCCAAGTATAGCAGATGTGAAACCTAACTGTATCTTAAAAACATAAATAAGTGGTTCTTATACTGAAAGGTGCAGTTTTTTGTGTGTAAAATACCTCTTTGAACATCAAGTTTCATTTCACGTAAATTTTTCATCCGTCTTACGTAAACAAAGGTAATCAAAATATATACTATACATGCAATGTAAAACTTACCATTTTTCTATTGTCCCTTAGAAACTGGTAGTAGGTCATTAGTAATCGATTTCTGTGAAGAAGACTGTTACCTCCACTTTTCCAATACAACCTTAAAAAAAGTAGAGTAACCAAAACAAAATAAATAAAGTTGATGTAATAGTAATAAACTAAACAAGAACATTGGAACATTCTCACCTGCTTTAAATCAACTCTACAAGTTGCTTTTGTAGGTTCTATTGATTTTTAAAAATTTAACATTAAGGATGAAAACTGAAAAATTTTAAATATTATTATCTTCATATCATAAGATTTCCATTGTCTTCAGTATTCTAAACAAGAAAGTACAGTTAATATTTTAACTTGAATTCAATTCCTACCAGGTCCACTTCAGGAGCACTCAAATTTGAAAATTAATAATAAGAAGGAACTGCATTGTTTGATGAAAATAAGTGTTCCGTTGTCCTCTTTACTCCAATCAAATATGAACTTTTTATCTGCTGAATTTATATATAGATAGATAGATATATATATATATATATATATATATATATATATATATATATATATATATATATATATATATATATATATATATATATATATATATATATATATATATATATATATATATATATATATATATATATATAGAGATATATATATATATATATATATATATATAGAGATATATATATATATATATATATATATAGAGATATATATATATATATATATATATATATAGAGATATATATATATATATATATATATATAGATATATATATATATATATATATATATATATATAGATATATATATATATATATATATATATATATATATATATATATATATATATATATATATATATATATAGAGATATATATATATATATATATATATATATATATATATATATATATATATATATATATATATATATATATATATATATATAGAATATATATATATATATATATATATATATATATATATATATATATATATATATATATATATATATATATATATATATATATATATATATATATATATATATATATATATATATATATATATATATATATATATATATATATATATATATATATATATATATATATATATATATATATATATATATATATATATATATATATATATAGATATATATATAGATATATATATATATATATATATATATATATATATATATATATATATATATATATATATATATATGCGCGCACATATATAAAAACATACACCTTTTTTAACTTAACCCCTCAGCTCCTTTCCTCTAAACCATAAACCCACAATGTTTTAGGTAACATGGGACTTTATGTTTATTTACTTACATGCACAGAGGCAGTTTCTGCAGATATTCATATTAACATTACTTATGTGCAAAACTGAGTCTTTTCCCCCCCAAGAAGTTTTTTTTTTTCTGATACTGGCATCACATTAGTTGTTGTTTCCCCATTTCCACCTAGTCTGTTTCATATCCTATTGCAAGACTTGCATTTAAGTAGCCCTTTGTTTCTTTAAATAAATTTCTATTGCTATTTTAATTTCTTGTTTCCATATTATTGTGCAGTTTGCTCCCCTATATAAAACACTAGCAAAATACCCGCGCTTCGCAGCAGCAAAGTACTGCCTTAAAAGTTTTATTAAGAAGAAATGTAAATCTTTTTAAACTGAAGGAAAATATACCAATAATTATTTGTTAAGGATCTCTTTGTATACCACATTGTGAGTTCGGCCCTCCGGTTGTAATATGACCAAGCTTTGCGCTGAGCTTTCTCTTAAGCATGCAACGTACAGTTGGCCATGTGAACAGTAATCTTGTTTCAAATCTCACAGCTTGGATTGCTGCTGTCATAATCGGTTTGAGTTTAATGGTTTGTTTCAATTACCACAGTATTTGTAGGACTTGTGTCATTCGACATCTGTCAAGCGCTGTAAGTATACAACCAGTTTCATCGATGACTTCACATCCAGCTTTTGAGAGTTTAAACATTCATAAACATCAAAGTGTCCACTACTGAAATTGTCACCTGTGAATCTAAGATGTTTAAGAGGCATTGGCGGTTGTCCAAAGGTGTAAAATATTTGGCCATTTCGGTACACTTGAAAGCGACAACCGAACAATTCAGTGGCAGCCATCGACTCAAATGCAGATGCATAGGTGAAGGGCTTAAGCATTTCATTCTTAAAGTGCCCCTGTGTAGAATAATTATCTCCTGTACCGTCATCAGTCCACACCTTGAACCTGTCCCAGTCATTCAATACATAAGACACAAAGTTCCTCCGGATAGCAAGAGTGAGCCTGATATGGCTGTGCAATATGTAACAAAGAGAATGGAAAAGGTAGGTGCCATCTCCGGGCATGGAAACCACTCGGTAAGTGACAGTTCTTTGATCGATGGTGATTACCTCGATAGACATGTTAATGGGGGTACGGTTGGAATGATAAAGGAATTGGATACCTGAACAATGTAAAGTAAGTCTAAAATACCTACACAATAACTATAATTGTAATAAACAAATAATAAAACAGCGGAGAAGCCGTGGATTAAACAAAAAGGATGTAGTTATCAGCAGGGAGACGTGAATCCCGTGGCGAAGCAAGGAAGGGAATGTAGAGACTGGAGCAACGGACGGCCTTATATAGGCAGGCAGCCAACAACGTGGGAGGCGTTGGGATAAAGGACCCAATGCCGCCTCACATGGTGACCAAGCTGCACGCTAAGGACGTATATATGTACGTAAGTAGGATTTAGTTAGCGTTGGGAACCCGTGTACCAAATTTCTTGAAGATGGGCCCATAAGTAACAAAGACTGTTGAAAAGTTCAATATGGCGGCCGACAGTGGCATCATACCACCGAAATAAGTACGTACATTGGTTTCGGTTAGTGCAGGGAAGCCGCCTACCAAATTTCGAGAAGATGGGGCCATAAATAAGAAAGTTCAACATGGCGGACGTTGCTGACCGTTATGACCGTTACGCGTAGAATTTCGAAATGAAACCTGATTAACTTTTGTAAGTAAGCTGTAAGGAATGAGCCTGCCAAATTTCAGCCTTCTACCTATACAGGAATTTGGAGAATTAGTGATGTTGGAAAATTCAATATGGCGGCTGACAGTGGCATCATACCATCGAAATAAGTATGTACATCGGTTTTGGTTAGCGCAGGGAAGCCACCTACCAAATTTCGTGAAGATGGGGTCAGCCTTCTACCTACATGGGAAGTTTGAAAATTGGTGACGTTGGAAAGTTCAATATGGCGGCCGACAGTGGCGCCATACCATCGAAATAAGTACGTACATCGGTTTCGGTTAACGCAGGAAGCAGCCTACCAAATTTCGTGAAGATGGGACCATAAATAAGAAAGTTCGACATGGCGGACATTGTCGACCGTTATGACCGTTACGTGTAGAATTTCGAAATGAAACCTGCTTAACTTTTTTAAGTAAACTGTAAGGAATGAGCCTGCCAAATTTCAGCTTTCTACCTGCAAGTTGGAGAATTAGTGATGAGTCAGTCAGTCAGTGAGGGCTTTGCCTTTTATTATTATTATAGATGAAGCACATCGATAGGAAAGAAATATATATTCAAAATAATTGATCACTGATAAGTTCAGAATGTCATTAATGTTACATGTACAGTAAAAATCCTACTGCGATTTGCTGTTACTGTTACATTATTTAATGTTACTTTTGCATTTTTAAGCTCAATTTTTTGATCCGAGGACAACACTTTTCATAACTCCTTGGATTCAATGTTCTAATACAACACCCTTGATTGGTATAATCTACTTTTTCATTTTTCTAATATTTAAGAGTTGCTAAAACAACATGGAAAGGTCATCACCATTCCAACAATTACAAAGGATTTACTTTAATTACTATTCAAAAGATCAGAAATCTAAAATGAAAGAGATAATATGGTCTCACAAGTTCAACTTTAGGGGTTTAGAAACCAGACTCTGTGAACAGTCAAGTGGGAACCATAATCCTAAATTAAAATCTGCATAAAATTGGAACAGAAAAAAGAAAAACATGCATACACTGACAGTATTAGTATTTTTTCTCAACCAGAAAATTACCACATGAATAAAATTACTCACTTGTGAAAAAAATAAAGCCATATTTGTAAAATTACTGACAGGATTATGTGTTTCAGTGACTTCCAATTACACACATTATAGAAGTATTTTGAAGCTGCCTTTAAAGTCTCAGGAAAATTAAGTACTAGCAACCGAACCAACATATTGTAAACTGCAGTAACCATATAAACATTTGGACCCACAATGACCACCAATGTACTTTTCAAAGTTTAAAATTATTTGGACTTCACCAGCAGGCTAAGAAGTCCTAAATAATTTCTGATAAGGTATCCATGTATTGTTTATTAAAGGAAAATTCAAGAATAATGGATGACCATCACAAAGTTTTTGCAGCATATGTTGGTGTGTAAAATATGTTTTCATTATTGTGTCTTTTCAACAGGAAACACCTATAGTATGGTGTGGACTGGAATTATGTTAGTATCCTTTTCCCAGACACAGATTCATCCCTTGGCAGAGAGTAAGCTTTTTGGGCTGAATGGCATATTCTTGTCACAATTGTTCCATCGCAAGCCCTACTGATGTACACACCAAAACTTTAACTACTATAGAATGGCCGGTTTACCTAACAAGTAAGCCTGTGGGATGCGGGCTAAAATTTAAGTATTTCACAGACATCGACAATCCATACATAATTTGAACATGCAGCCTCCATATAGACTGAAAGTGTGTACAACATTACTAAGCACTAGGCCAAAATACCACCTGGTTTAAAACACAGTAAAACAAAAAGAAAAAAAATGCTATGCTACCAAACTGGATAACACCTTCCAGCACATTTCCACTAAAAAAGTGAGTTAATCAACAGGGAACCATATATATGACAAATGCACCTTAATGTTAAGTGGAACATGAGTCCATTAAGATTAACTAACAACAAACCCACATGGTTCCTGTAGTACAAAAGCAGATTATAGAACATTAGGTCAGTTTTCATGAGAACAAACCATTCCACTCAAAGTATTTTCCAATCTTATTCACCTAATTTCTCCAAAATAACTGAGTTTTGAAGGTCTTTAAATTCCTACTCTCTAATACACTACTTGGCATTTTATTCTATGTGTCAACAGTGCCATTTGATGCAGATGCAAGACTAGGATATCAAGTATGCCCTATGGAAGAACTTATCATAGAGAGCAAAAAAGCTAAAGGAACTATCAGCAGTGGAAGGCAACGACACAGACACCAGCATTTTTTAACTACTTCTCAAAGATTATACGGTACGAAAGATGTGATTCTAACACTGGGGTAGTATTATCTCCAAAATCATCATCTTTAGACAAAATTCCATTTGTATGTGGCCACTAAATGCAAGTATCAGTAATTTTTGTCTGGCCACCCAGCCCTTTCCACTCAGTAATACTACTTTGTGAGGAATACTTTAAAGCTACAGATAAACAGCCTGTAGCAACTATCAGGATTGCCCTTTGTGGCGATTTTGAAACTTTTATACGTAAAAATCAAATATAGAAATGGATCAAATAAAACACTTTAACATGGCAAAGTGATGTACATTTTATTCAATTAACACAATTTTTCAAATCTCAATGACCTAACACTAAAATTGCCAAAATGCAAATCCATAATTTGTTTTTTTTCTCCCATCTCCGCTGTGTCTTTATTTCTTTCACAAGTGTAATTCCAATTCATCCTAAGTGCAACACAGGTATACATGTGTGTTCAGGTCATCACAACTAGAACAAAATAAAACAAGATAAGGAAGCACCAGTATGCAAATTTCCCATGTTTATATGTACATCCTTTATCAAGACTCCTTTTTTAATATCTGTTATTTTCTGCCCTGTGCAGCTTTAAACTTTGATTTGCCAAATTCAAATAACATATCCTCTACATAAAAAAAATCAAAAACACACATAAAAAACAAACATTCTTTAGTAACTCTAATTTCAAATGTTGGAAAAAAATCCTTCAAACAAGAAATCTCATCATTGTGAAATGTAATTAGAACTCACAACATCCACACAGATTGAAAAAAACAGGAGTTTTCCTAACAAGGCACAACTTTGCAAAGTTACATTCTTATCTTAAAAAAAGCCATGAACTAAAGAAGAAAAATCTTTGGGAGTTTAGTATCTTACATACTAAACTTTTTTGTGTCATACCTCTATAATTTATTGCAGTTACTTAGGCAGCCATCATGTCTTTTTTTACGTTCTCCTATCAGATAGCTCATCACACTCAGCACATAATTGAGCAATGATTTTTTGATGAAAGATACACAATGTTTGCTCCACAAAAATATATTTTGAAATAAAGTTTCGACAGTTGAATGTATAGTCCTCTGTCTACTTGGTGCTCAGCTAGAAATTAAAAGGCAATGCAGTGATAAATGCTGGCTTGTGAACCACCTTTGCAAAGTTTGCCTGTTGTCCCAAAGATCACGTCTTTTTCTTGGTACCCTTGATATCTTTCATACTCAAAAGACATATTGGTTAGGCTAGCTGACAACTCTAAGTTGCCAGGAAAGAGCAAGCGTAGGTTTCTGCACAAGCATTCCCTAAAATGGCATGACATCCCATCCACAGTGGGTTTGTTACCCAAGACACTACCAGGATAGAAAGACAGTTTACTTTTGCTAATATGGACTTGAAACAGATCACACTTCATGAAAACAGTGTCACACATGCACTTTTCATTTTTTTAATTTGAAGCTGGAAACCTCATGAAGTAGCTAACCACAAGAAGAAGAAAAAAATACCACAGTGACTCAGACATGAGATTTCAAAGGGTACTCCAACTCCCTCACTACCAAACAGGCCTCACTGCCTAATGAAACACAGAATGGAAAAACTAACAAATCAAAATTTTGTAATTCAGGAAACTAAATTCAACATTTGCAATATGTTACTTTCATACATCTTCTAAATATGTTCAAAGTAAAAACATTTAAGGCAAAATGAAAACATTATTATCTGCTAATTAAAGCAGTGTTAATATTTTAATGTGCAATAGAGAACAATATAATTCAACCTTAGAAAAGACATAACACTTTCATCACAATAATTGTAATACATTTATTCAATGGATCATTGATATTGAATGTTTTTACTTTCCAAAAGACAGAACATTACTGTTGAGCTTTTTCTTTTAAATAATAGCTTCTATGCCTAGCTCACACTTGAACATACTTTCTTGGTTGTTCCAAGATTTTTTAATCCATCCACCTATTATTTATAATGTTCTCTCATCCCTACTTGTATCAGGCACAACCAACAATTTCCAGTCACAGCTTTGGAAGTTGCCAAAGTTCCTGAGTGTTTACCAGAGTGCAGGATGAATCAAGTAACAGGATACTGTGAAAACCTGATCCATATGGGGATATGCAGGCTCCCCATAAACTCTAGGGACTATACCACAGCGCTTGTTCGTAGTCATATTTGATTGGAGGATACAAGTGACATACTAGTAGTAATTTTTCAAGACATTATCCTTAAGTGAAGATTAAAAGGCCTGAGGGACAAAAATTAAGAAAAGCTGGTGATCACCAGTTTCAGAAAAGTATTTTAATACTCTCTTAAGGTTAATAAAGACTTTCATTTGGTTGGATATAATCAACAACCTGAAGTAACAGTTAATTGCCGTAAAGTAGTTTAAAGGGAAAGAAAGAGGGAGAACAAAAAGTTCAACATCAACTTTACAGCTGTTACTTTCAGTTATTCTTTTACAATATTAGTCATCATTAATGTACTGTAACTGCAAAACACCACCACATCATTCTTTTCCTGTTCTCTTTTACTTTTCTAAACATATCAAGGTGCTAAATTAACTAAAAGCAGACTGGTTATCACACAACTTGCTTGAACCTCTATCCTCTTTATGGCCCTGCTTCTTTAGATATTTCTATGCAAAAACGGATTTTCCTAGCATAATCTCCATATAAGCAAAGAAGATTTACTGATACATTCTAATACTGATCAGTAAATCAGAGGACTTTCAGTATCTACCTAAAAAAGACTAACAGGGAAATGTGTAGACTCAGCGAAATAACATATCACCATCCAAAATCATGAGAATAAGAACCAGCAGGAGGACTTGTTTTGCAAGCGAAAACATATTTAAGTCAGACAATTGAGAGATATATCCATAAATGCCAAATCGATTTTTTTGGTATAAAATTGTTTTGTTTTTGTTGTTTTCAAATTAAATTTTCCATTCCAAACATTATAGAAAGCAATATTCCCATCAGACATCTCTACTTTAATTAATGCTGAATTTCCACTCAATTGAAGCTGCCCTAAATAAAATAAATTGTCTTTTAATAAACAGTTACATGTAATGCGCAGGAACTGAACCCAGATTTCTTGTTTGAAAGGCAACCATACCACCATATCATCAAACCAATCTACACACTGCGACTTATTTGTGAATAGATCGCACTGTAATTTTACATAATAGCTGTTGAAAACAAGAAGTGAAAATTACACGTCAAACGCCTGGCTTGTAGTAAGGTGTATCTTACTATGGCTTTGAAAACAAAGCTCTGTATAATAATCAAATAAAAAGTCCAGTTGACAACATTTTACCGAGGCTGTCAGCATACATGTCGATCTTCGTATTTGTTTTAACCTTACCTGGAAAATGCTCCAATGTTATAAACTCATTCCAACTCAATCAACAAATCAAAGGGCACAATGCAGCCGTGACAAGACTAATACTTGCCATTTTAACAAATTCAGCTGCTAATAGTTGTCGGTACAACAAAAAACAGCAAGATCGCCCAGTAATACCAATAACTTTTAATCCGATGTCTTATCTATGTAATAATGAAATCAAACAAAAACAACCTGTTTGCAGAAAGAATAACTTCCTGATTCAGCTAAACGAGTACTTTACAACAGCGCCGAAGGACACAGCGTCTAAACGATTTATCATTAGCCGAAACGAAAGACGACCTCCTTGCAAGACGCAGACATTCACGTGTTTTGGTGGTTTTTGCTCTTTGTAGTGAAGATTCCTCTTTGATCACTAAACAGCCTAGATTATGGCGTTTCGCCAGGACATTATGCAGTGCCGATTTCTTTACAAAAAAAAAAAAAACACGTTAAATCTTACAATGACAACATGCCATCCGCCTATAGTCGTGGATAAAGAGATGACTCATTTCGTGGAAATCTGGCGACATATGTCGCGAGTTTAATGATGGGTTCGCATTGGCTCAGCGATATTGCTATTTTTACAGAACAAGCTGGGCCTATACCGTAAATAACACGTGAAGTGAAAGGAGATTCCGTTCTAGTCTAGGAAAACACTTTTTTGCCTTTAAACATTAAGGTTATACAGTGCGGTTTCCCGCTTATTTCAAATGTACAATGGAATTCACAGTTTGACAGAAGCTAGCAACATGATGATACTTTTGCGATTTGCATTATAGATCGTGAATAAATTCATTTTCCGTGCACAAACGTGACAAAATAATATCTCTGACAGACTGCAGTTCGCTTTAACTGTTAAACATACAACACCTACCGCCCTTTATTTTATTGTAAAAGACACTCCGAATATCTCCTCCCTTTAAAACTAGCTTCTTATAATTTGTAATTACTAAGCACACTGATAAACTTTCACAGCGACAGTGTTATTATCACTTACCTGAAGTAGTAAACCTCCTAAGTAAGAGGAAATCTTCACCCAAACAAGCAGCACCTCAGTCTGAAAACAAGAAGATGCAAATATTTTACGCGTTGGCTTGTGGGAGTTGTAGTGTTTTAAACAAGCTGACGTTATTCCCTCGTTTGGCTTTGCAAAGGTGCCAGTCAAAATTCGGAACTCGTTGATGTTTCACACTCAGCTCGCGAAGGAACAGCGCTTAGCGCATACCTTCCTACGGATGACTGAAAGGTCCAAAATACATCTCGTTAGAAACGTATTTGAGCCCAGTAATAAATGCGTTTGGCACTATCTACTGCGAGCTGTTACAGAGAGCAACGTCTTTGAATGAAGAATCATTATATGACTCTTTATAAGAGTCTATATAGACGAAGAACAATTATTTTAGGACTTCTTTTTTCACGTGTATGACATAAAAAAACCCTATGTTTTAAAGAGCGCTGCTGAAATGACAGGACGATTGCTAGTCGTGACAAACCTCTGTTCAACACGACATCATTTGTCATCTAAAGATAAATGCATCCATCATCCAACTACAGGGTCACGGGGGTCTGCTGGAGCCAATCCCAGCCAACTCAGGTAGGAAACAAACCCCGAGCAGGGCGCCTGCACACCGTAGGGCACGCACACCCACACCCACATACCAAGCACACACTACGGACAATTTAGAATCGCCAATGTACCTAACCTGCATATCTTTGGACTGTGGGAGGAAGTTGGAGTACCCGGAGGAAACCCACGCAGACACGGAGAGAACATGCAAACTCCACGCAAGGAGGACCCAGGAAGCTAACCCACTGCGCCACCGTGCCGCCCCAATAATAAAAATAATAATAATAATAATAATAATGTCTATTTATTTATTTATTGACCTTCTTTAAAAAAAAACATTTCCCCCCTCTGTCTATCTATCTATATTACAAAAACATTTATTTATATAGCACATTTTCATCACAAAAAAAATGTAGCTCAAAGTGCTTTACAAAATGAAGAATAGAAAAATAGAAGACACAATAAAAATAAAATAAGTCAACATTAATTAACATAGAATAAGTAAGGTCCGATGGCCAGGGTGGACAGAAAAAAAAAAAACTCCAGAGCTGGAGAAAAAATAAAATCTGTAGGAATTCCAGACCAAGAGACCGCCCAGTCCCTTCTGGGCAATCTACCTAACATAAATCAAATAATCCTCTTTGTAGTTAGGGTTCTCATGGAAGGACTTGATGATGATGGTCACGTAGACGTCTGGCTTTCAGTCCATCAATGTTGGAGCATCATGATGCTTTGAGTAGGTGGTGGTGGTGCAGGCCCCCACCACAAAGAAACCGGAAAAAAAACAGAAGAGAGAGTTGGGGTCAGTACGGATTTTGGAGCCACCATGAATAATTATTATGATGAATTGAACATACAGAGTATCAGTATTAAGTTAAAGTGAAGTTAGGAGAAAGCCATGTTTTCAGCAGTGTTTTAAAGTGCTCCACTGTATTAGCCTGGCGAATTCCTATTGGCAGGCTATTCCAGATTTTAGGTGCATAACAGCAGAAGGCCACCTCACCACTTCTTTTAAGTTTAGCTTTTGGAATTCTAAGGAGACACTCATTTGAGGATCTAAGGTTACGATTTGGAATATAAGGTGTCAGACATTCCGATATATAAGATGGAGCGAGATTATTTAAGGCTTTATAAACCATAAGCAGAATTTTAAAGTCAATCCTGAATGACACAGGCAACCAGTGTAGTGACATCAAAACTGGAGAAATGTGTTCGGATTTTCTTTTCCTAGTTAGGATTCTAGCAGCTGCATTCTGCACTCGTTGCAAGTGATTTATGTCTTTTTGGGTAGTCCTGAGAGGAGTGCGTTACAGTAATCTAGTCTACTGAAAACAAAAGCGTGAATTAATTTCTCAGCATCTTTCAATGATATAAGAGGTCTAACTTTTGCTATGTTTCTTAAGTGAAAAATACTGTCCTAGTGGTCTGATGAATATGCGATTTAAAATTCAGATTACAGTCAACAGTTACTTCCGTCTTAACTTTTAATCCTAATGCATCAAGTTTATTTCTGATAACCTCATTGAATCCATTATTGCCAATTACTAAAATTTCAGTTTTCTCTTTATTTAGTTTGAGAAAATTACTATTCATCCATTCAGAAATACCAGTAAGACATTGTGTTAGTGAATCGAGAGAGTCGGGTCATCAGGTGCTATTGATAAGTACAGCTGTGTGTCATCAGCATAGCTGTGGTAGCTCACGTTGTAACCTGAGATAATATGACCTAACGGAAGCATATAGATTGAGAAAGCAGCGGACCCAGGATAGAGCCTTGTGGAACACCATATCGGATATCATGTGTCTTTGAGATGTGATTACCACAACTCACAAAAAATTTTCTACCTGCCAGGTAGGATTCAAACCAATTTAAGACACTGCCAGAGAGGCCCACCCATTGACTAAGGCGATTTCTAAGAATATTGTGATCAATGGTGTCAAATGCAGCACTCAGATCTAAGAGGATGAGAACAGATAAATGGCCTCTGTCTGCATTTACCCCAAGTCATTTACTACTTTAACGAGTGCAGTTTCTGTGCTGTGATTTGTTCTGAAACCTGACTGAAATTTATCAAGAATAGCATGTTTATTGAGGTGGTCATTTAACTGCATAATGACTGCCTTCTCTAGAATTTTACTTAAGAAGGGCAGGTTAGAGATGGGTCTAAAATTTTCAAAGCAGAGGGGTCAAGATTATTTTTCTTGAGCAGGGGTTTAACTACAGCAGTCTTAAGACAGTCTGGGAAGACCCCCGTATCTAATGACGAATTTACTATGTCAAGAATATTGTCAATTAGCATGCCTGATACTTCTTTGAAAAACCTTGTTGGTATTGGGTCAAGGACGCAGGTGGAGGGTTTCAGTTGAGAGATTATACTATGTAATTCAGGTAAATCTATCCTGGTGAAAGCATTTAATTTGTTTATAATGGAGTACCGGGGCTTTGGAGGTTCTGCAGTGTTGGGGAGATATACTATGTTATCTCTAATATCATTAATTTTTTGATTGAAAAATACAGCAATGTTCTCACAGGTTTCACTGGAAGTATTCTGGGGGCATTCCTTTGTGTTACCTGGGTTTAACAGACGATCAATTGTAGAAAATAAGACTCTGGGATTACTAGCATTGTTATTTATAATATTAGAGAAATAGCAGCGCCTCTCAAGACGGACAGTGTTATTGTATTCTGTTATTTTAACCTTCAATATCTCATAATGGATAGTTAGTTTAGTTTTCCTCCATTTACGCTCAGCTCTACGACATGTTCTTTTTAAATCAGACACTCTTTGGGTCTTCCATGGAATAACAATGCTAGAAGATTTTTTAACTGTCTTTTCAGGTGCAACTATGTCAACAGCAGCTCTTACTTTAGAATTAAAGTTTTCCACTTTACTATTTACATTATCCTCACTATTATAGTTGGCACTATAAACGGACTGATTGCTTAGAATGTTTGTAAGTTTTAAAGCTGCTGATGAGTCAAAGAAGCGTTTTTTTAACAAAATGCTTCTCATGAGTGTTTTCTATCTTTATTTCTATATGAAATAGTAGTATTAGTTGTATATTAGAATATAATTTCTAATTTTATATAATTTATAAAGCTAGCATGATGATTTAGTGGTTAGTACTGCTGCCTAAGAGCTCTTCTGTTCAAATCCCAGACTGGGGCTGTCAGTGTTGAGTTTCCTTATTTTCCCCATGTCTGTGAGGCTATTCATTTGGCTGCTTCAGTTTTCTTCCCAAACCCAAAAGATATGTATCTCTGGGCATTCAGATAATCCAAACTAGTCCTTTATGAGAGTGCAGGTGTGATCATGAATTTGCCCTGTGATGACTGTTGTTCTCTTGGTTCCTGCACCAACTCCCTGCAATCCTTAATTTAATAACCATGCTCAGTAAATAAAGTAATGGGGTACCTAGCACTAAAATGGGTATTATTTGCGTTGTTCCATTGCTGTACAAAGATTATTAGCCTCATTCTTGGTATTATACATTTATGCTGTTATCTCTCTCAGAAAGGTCCTTTTCTGTAGTTCATGAAGGGTCCTGCTACCAGCCATAGAACTCTTTGGTAACTGAACATATTCAAAACTTTATTGAGCATTATTTGAAGATAGCCAACATAATGAATATGTTGGTAGAGGGCTGCATGCAGTGTTATAAGTAAATATCCATCAAAACTCCTAGTTTGCAGAAAGAAATCTGATCAGAAGAACTGGTCAATGCTTCTGTTGATTTCACTTCCATTTCTTATTTGAGCTGGGGCACAGCAAAGAAATGACTGAAGTGGTCAGATAGACTCCTTTTTGCTTTTCTATTTTTACCATATAGTATTTCATAATGTTATTGCTTATAAATTAATTGGGATATTGATGAAATTGGATTAATCAGTGTACTAAATGCATTTGTGTTAACGAATCTGGAATAATCCTGGAATATTAAAAAAAATGTAATAGCTCCTACAGTGTTAAATTTAAAGATCATGTTTGTAAAGAAGTTTGTGTAGATGAAGAATTAACCATTGAAGTAAGCAGTAATGTAACAGTATTAGTTTTGCTTAGTTTTCTTTTTTTTTATTAGAAATCTTCAAATAAAATGGAAAAAAAAGTCATACATGATTTCTTAATATAGTGGGCAATCTGGAGAAATCTTCCAGATGTTTGAAACTATAAGTAATCTCAAACATCTTCAGAAGATCTCTTTTGGCAAAGGTTGGAGACTTATTGGAAATGCTTAATAATGATGTTATAATACATTAAACAGCGTTGTATTTAGATGTCTTGTATCTGCACAACTTTTTGATCAAAATGTCATCAACTAACTGGGTCAAATGTTTGAAACATTTATTATAACTTCTTAGGTTGTCTGTAGTTGAATGGTGTCTTATGTATTTTTTACAAATGTACTGAACTTTGCAACTACTATTGCTGAATGAAATAACAATGTGACAGATGATTCCAAGCTTTTGTCAGATAGTGTAAATACAATGCCATCCAATCATTAATTTTGCTTTTGATTTAGGACTTAACTTATTCTTTGTAAAAGTAAAACAAATGAAAATGCAGTGAATACGATTATTGGGACCCCTTTAGAAGTTAGAAGGCATACTTGGATTGTAGCAATATATGAAGCAGATGTTTTCAATCTTATTATCGGCCTCTCAGCCTGTTGGAATGGAGCAAAATCCTCACTTAGATTTGTTGTGTCATTCGGTGTTTCACACTTAATATGGGCAAGAAAAAAAAAGCAGAGCATTGTTTGAGGAGAGAAGAAGATAATAGCCAAGCTTGGTCAAGGTAAAGGGAACAGTAACATCACCAAAAAACTTAATGTTACCATGAGCACAGTAGCTAATATCACCAAAACATTTAACATTTAAGGGGACCGTAGAAAAACTCCCTGGACATGTTCACAAGTGGAAACTGTCCCTAAATTAAACAGAAGTGTACTTGGAATGGTGGAGAAAGAATCAAGGAAACATCCAGACAGAGTCAAACTGACCTCCATAATCAAGCTACAACAGTTTCAAGCTAAACCGTCCATTGCTATATAAATGAAAGTGGGCTCCATGGTAGAAGACCAGAATTTTATGGCAAACCACAGCAGCTCAATGTTCACAGAAGACAAAATTATGCTTATACAAAAACACCACCACTACTGTAAAACATGGAGGAGACTCATTAATGTTATAGGGCTGCTGTTCTGCCTCTGGCACCAGGTGCCTTGAATCTGTTCTGGGCACAATAAAATCAGAAGATTATCAAGACATTCTGGAGTGAATCATATTGTCCATTGTCAGAAAGCTCTGTCGCATTTGCAGATCATGGGTCCTCCAGGAGGATAATGACCTAAAACATAAATTTAAGCACACCTAAGAATTGTTGGGATTTTTAAGTGCACTGCTATCAGTCCTGATCTGAATCCAACTGAACATGTATGGAAAGAGCTGAAATTTGCAATTGTTATGATTTGCTAATTAAAAATTTATTGTTACAATACCTGCAGGGCATCGTTCAAGCAATAAGTGTTTTTTAGGGGTTTAAGAACAATGGATTCTGAATATTTTTTTTTCCTTAATACTATTGACAAAGTTTAAAATATGCAGCATTTGCATTTTATTTCAGTGCTTTTTTGTTTTTTTCAGATGCTGTTATTTTGCGTATCCAGTTCCTATGATGCATCCTTTGGTTGCTGGGTGATGTGTTTTGAGGTTTTGACTTTGTGACTTTGACCTTGCAAATTCAAGTGTTTAAAGGTCTGCTCTTGCATGTATATTTTATTATAGCTTGCCAGGTAAACCTCATGCTCAAAATCTTTCTAAGACTTTTGTTTTTGACTTCCCAGTTTTTGATCTATTGCTCTTGTTTGTGACTTATGATTCTGATTTTGATTTCATTTCGAGAAGTTTGTCTTTCAGTTTTGACCTTAGCTTGCTTTTCAACTATGCATTTCTTCTGTTTTTTTGCATAAAAATATCACTGACTCCCTGTGGAGCAATTGGTAGAAGAAACCCATCAATCTTCAAGAAGTGGAGCTGTTTTCTCAAGAAGAGTGGGCCAATTTACCATTTCAGAGGTGCAGAATTCTCATTCAGAGCTACAGAAAGTGCTTGATTGCAGTTGTTGCCTCAAAAGTGTGTGCTACAAAATATTAGATCAGTGGTCCCACTCATTTTTCCCATTTCCTAATTTTCATTTATTTTAGTTTTTAAAATAATATGTAAAGTTTTAAATCAAAAGTAAAGTGTCTGCTGTATGGAATATATAATGAAGAATGATGGATTGCCAATTATTTTTGGCAGTTTGAGCTTATTTCATGAAAAAATTGGATTATTTTTTAAATAGTGGAATGGTACTGATACGCTGTGTGTGACTCTGTATAAAATTACATTTTTAATGATTAGATAAGAAAATATCAGGATTCAAAAACTAAATATGGTAATGGTACTGGCAAGTTGCATCAGCATGAGGATAGAATCAACAATGAGTCTCTAACAATATGAATTTTCCATCATTCAAATGACTAGCCTTAGAGCCAGGTCAAAGGGAGCCTATAAAAAAAGAACACCTGCCTCAATCCTATGAATTACAACTTGTGTAATAACAGCAAGCTGTTCTAAATACATGGAGCTACTTAAAAGAGTTATATAAAAGCATGAACCAACTGGATCAGCACTGGTAAGTACTGGCACAGCATTTCATTGGTCTGTCGGGGGTAGTATAAATACAAGATCTGCAGTCTAAGTCAGCAAAGCAGTGAGTACTGCAGAGACCCAGAATGGACTTATGGTGATTTATTAGGAGTTGTTGGAAGGTATCAAAGTCAGAGCTATGGAATACTAGTTGCATTATCAGCTCAGGAGGGAAGACAGCTAAGAGACTTCTAACTCTGTGGCTCTGTCACTTCTTCTTCAACTGTTGAGGTCCATTGCTTTGAGCATACAGTTTCTGATAGAGTTTCAGAAAGTATTGACTTGGATTGGCTAATGGAGCTGGGGAAAGTGTGAGAGGTTAATGAGACAAAGGATTACTGGTTCAATAGAAAAGCCAGTTAGGAGAAGTCTAAAAACTCAGATCCGGACCTGGAAAACTGATTGAAGTGCAAGTTCAGGAATTAAGACATCCAACAGACTGGTACATCTGCATCTCCAGAAAAGGAGATTTGCCTGCTTACATGTAGTTGACAGATCACTGCACAGAAGTGCAGCATTTAACACCTTTGCTGCAACATGTCACAGTGCAGCACTCAGTATCCCTACTGCATTATCTGAAAGCATAGCAGTCAACATCCCTTCTGCGCCACCTCACAGCACAGAGACCAATTCAGTATCCCTGCTGTGGAAGTCTACTGTTGCAAGAACCTGGAGCTGGCTGCTGGAAACATTGGCTTTGATTGGAAGGCCTTATAACTGAGTTGATGCATCAGCCTTGAGCATGGCATCAATGTTGAGTCTCCAACAGTATAAGTTGGAATTCCATCATTCAAATGAGCAGCTTCAGAGCCATCTTCAAGAGAGGCTATAAAAACGGCAATCCTGCAACAGTTACATCAATTCCAACAAGTGTGGCAATAGCGGGCCATCTTTCTAAGCAGAAACAGGTACCTAAAAGAATGATGCAAAGAGCAATAATTCATTAGGTTGGCTCAGCACAGTGCTACAGTAGTATTCTTCCTCTACATATAATAACCGATGAATCTTTAATAAATATGTTTTCATGAACACGTTTTTAATATAATTTTATATGTGAATGAATCGCTTTGCCTTTAACATGATTAATCTTGTTTCTACATCTCTCTATGCTGTTCTACATGAACACATACAAAGCTCTGCTGGTTTTAACAGTCATTTTCAGAGTTCCGTTGCCCTCAATATCTTAGTGGTATTGGAGCAGAACGATTTATGACTGGATGCCCTTCCTGATGCAGTCTTCTTTTAATAGCCTTTTATGACATGCAAAAGGGTCAAAGACCTTATTCTAATCCCAGGTCACAGTGGTAAATATGATTCACATTGTCTTGAAATAATAAAGGTATTAATTTTTTCTCTGTCATTAATGAAAATATACAGTTGTAAAGTCTAACAATTTAATGAACATACTGTATGATAAACAAGAACCTATCTGACCGTTTTACTTGGTAAGTCTGTCCTGTAACTCCATATTAATCAGATACTACACATATCTCTCTTTTAGCTCCATACATATTGGTATGAATTATTCACGTTGCATCTTGCATTATGCCTCAAAATATGTATTCATGTAGAGCGAGCTCTGTGTAAATGCATTATATACAGTAGTGGTAAAACATTTTGGCAGTGACACAAATGTTGTGTTTTGCAAACTTTGCTGCTTCAGCATTTTCAGATTATTTTTTTCATGTTTCTATGGCATACTGAAACATTCTATTCAAAGGCTTTTATTAGCAAATACATCACATTTATGTAAAGAGTCAATATTTACATTTTCTACTTCATTTTTAGTAGTGTGCATTCAGCAGGTTGTTTTTTGCATAAATCATTTGTATTTCAGTATTATTGTTTTCACAATTTAATGTAATATACCTAGGCTGTAGTATTTAGTCTGATTATTTTTATTGGTGGTTTTGCATAAAAGGTTATGTAATGCTCATTCACTGATTGGAAATGTAAGTGACTGTGCTTTGATATCAATTCTAGGCTTATTATATCAACGTCTAATAACTTTTACATTGCCCTTTTATTAGATTATTGCATGCTCCTTATTAACAGGCAGATGTCTGCTTTCCAGATTAATTAAAAACATGGTTTCTATAAAGATGGCAGTGGTAATGTACAGATTCAAATAAATATGTTATGTAAATGTGAATGTTATACTTAATTTCAAATATTTCCCGGCGGCATTCACCTTGGTAGCTGCAAGTTGCCCAATGTATCAAACGTTGCCTGACACTTCACAACCAGCTCCCAGAAAACACACTAGAAACTCCACAGCCAGCAAACTGAAACCCTATAGGTGAAGTTAGAATCAAAATAGAGTTTTTGTCTCAGATAGGGACCTTTCTTTTAAGATGAGGTACGGGCAGGTTCAAATTAAGCCAGTTTTTACAACAACAATTAACTAGTCATAGTTGCCTGACAGGGGCAACTGTATGTTTCTGTCTCCCTGAATAAAAAGAGCACATATGTGAAGGTGAAGATTTTGCAGACACCATGGCAAGGGAAATTCATCGAAAACAAAGTTTTTACTCTGAACATAATTTATCAAGAGGTATTTGATTAATCCTGAAACTAAAAGCAAGCGGTGGCTTAGACAAATGTATCACTAGCACCATCAAAATAGGAGGCACATGGGGTAGCACACAGATGGAAGTCCACATAACATCCTCAAACCCATTTAATCCATTTCTGGGCTGTTGGGGTGGTCAAAACCAGTCCTGATAGCATTACATGCAATGCCTAAATCAGCCTTGGACAGAGCACTAGTTCATCACTGAGTCCATTCCTGCACATACCTGTACAAACACACACAGGAGACAATTTGCAAACCCAATTAGCCTGACCTTCACATCTTTATGAATGATAGAGCAAAACCTGAAAAAAATTAAAGGCAATCCTCTATCAATATGTAACCTGCCCAACAAGAAACAATAAAACTCTTGATCTTTGCTATGGGACAATTAAGGGAGCATTAAAATTGATAGCCAAACCATCACAATGCTCTTCTGATAACAGTTGGGTTTACCTTCTCCCCTTTTATAAGACAGCTTTAAAATGAGAAGTACTCAAAAAGACAGTTAAGGTCTGGAATGAAGATACTATTCATTGACTACAAAGACAGTTTTAATGTACAGACTGGAATCTGTTTAAGGAAACAAATACAGATTTTAAAAATTTAATCAGTAGCTGTATTATATTTTATGAAGATGTGTTCATCCTAAATGAAATAAAGTCCATCCTAACAACAAAATCTAAATCAACAAATCCATATTGTCATCATTATTGTGAGATTTTTGAGATTCCGACAACCTCCCAGATATCCCCCTAACTGCGCTGTGCACCAAAACTCTGTTAAAGCAGACTGGGATTTGCTGTCTGCCACTGGTACAACTGCAAATTCAAATTCTCCCTGTGTGACACATTTGTTGCCTGATAGGTGATGCAAGGAATATTTAAAACCAGTCACTGCTCCCATTTGGATAAATGCTTTGGGAATATCCTGGGCTTCACAACAATAAAGCTGATTTTTTCAGATACCTGGACTCACCTCCTTCTCTCTTGTGCAAGTCTGTGACATACACATCACAAGTGGTACCAGAAGTGGCGTCTTGCACAGATGGATCCCCATCAGGCACAAAAATGTTCCTTTTCCACACGAGCCAGATGAGGCCCCTGCAGGTGCTCCTGCCCTTATCCGTCCCAAAGATGTACTTGATGACTCCTTCGGATGACCCTAAATGTTTTCCTTGTTCTTTTTTGAACATATGGCCATGTTAGTGCGCTGGGACAGAAGAGGTTGGCTGGCTATCTTGGCCCCTTTTTTGACCGGGGAGGCCATACAGGTCATGCATTTTGTGTATTACAATACATCTGTATTTGTTACTCACTTGACCATTATCTGTTTTCCTGATATGCTTGAATAGATTCCTGACATTTATCAACCATTTATGCTATTTATTTAAGATGAATGCTATACTTTAATATGGAAAGCATATAAAAACACTTAATCCTGATGGCTCTGTGACCCCTAAGTCTAATTTTTCTTCCACACAAGGCAATGATAATATTAATCATCCTATCTCAGTTACATCTTAATAGGACACCAGCAGAAAGGGCAGCCTCACCTGTCTTTTCCTTTCTCTTTATAATAGTGGCTCGAAGCTTATGCTTCAGATTTATTTAAGCTGTCTGAAACCCTCTGAAACCAAATAGTCCAACAATTTTTCACTTTATTTTTGACAAGAGATATCCAATAACAGTCTTTAGTAAGAAATATGAGCTTTGTATTTGAAGAAATTATTTAAAACCAAGATTTAAACATTATAATGGCCACTATAACTTCGCTTGCTACACATCACCCAAGCCATCCTGCCAGAAACAGGATGCCTTTGCAATCATGCTGGACAGACTCAGTGTCAGAATGAGGCAGCCTTGTGGAATACAGCATGAAGATGATTGCATATTCCATCCTTCTATACTTTCTGAATCTTCTAACATTGTTTTGCTCTTGGCAAGGTAAACCAGTGATTGCAAACTACAATAATAATTCTTTACATTTACAAAGTGCTTTTCTCACTACTCAGACTGCTTTACATTGTGAGTGGGGAGCCACTTCAACCACCACTAATGTGCAGCATCCACCTGGAAGATGCAATGGCAGCCATTTTGGCGCCAGCATGCTCACCACACATTAGCTGTTAGGTGGTTAAGGGGTGAGAGAGACAGTCAATTAGAGGCAGGGGATGATTGGGGGGGCAGAATGACCAGGCCATTGTGGGTAATTTAGCCAGGACATCGTGATACACCTTACTCTGAAGGATGCCCTGAGATCTTTAATTGCCATAGAGGGTCAGGACCTTGATTTTTACAGTACCATTTTTATGGCCCAATGTCCCTGTCACTGCACTGGGGCATTGGGATCCACACTCAAACCTCAGTTTAAGCACCCCCTGCTGGCTCCTGAAAACACTACCTCAAAGAAATGTCCAAAAAGTGAAAAGTGCAATGCTTGGTGAAGAATAAATGCTGGTCTGCTAAGAATATGGAACTTCCTAGATTAATATTGTATATTTAGGTGACTCCTTCATCCAAGGTACAGTATCTTACACGGTTTGGTTACATTGTTACTGCCTGTTGATTTTGTTTTTGCAGGTAAAACATGGATTAAGTAACTTAAGGATCACACAGTAAAGCAGAGACGGCTATTGAATCTGCAACCTTGTGGGTGAAGGTCCAGCACTGAAACCATAACATTACACAACACCAACTTTTTAAGTTCATATAAGGTTTAGACATCTATCAGCTACTTGTACATGATCAATTTGCAATTATGGGGCCCTTGCACTGGCTTAGACTTTGTCTTATTTATTATTATTCCACTGCTGTTGTGTGTTTTGATGTTTTACTTATGTTAGCTTTATCAAATTATATTCCATGTGCCTGGAAAAGTTTGTGGCAATTAAATAGGTTATTAGTGATTCAGGACTTGGACATGTAGCACTTCTGCTATCACCTCATTATACAAGAAAAGGCTCAACAGTATTTGTTTATCCTCTGTTGACTCTGTCAAATCTCAAAACCCATGCTGCTATATTGTATCTTAAATTCCGCAGAGACCCATTTTAGGATATCATGAAATATATTTAAGATATGCAAAAATAAATTTGCAGAAATGTTTAAACCCTGTTTTCCCTTTGTCATGCTGGGGTTTTAAATGTTGCTTGGTATGGGTAAAAAATAATTTAAACAATTTTAGCACAAGACTACAACATAGCAAAATATGAAAAAAGTGAAGGGGTCTCAATATTCTCTGAATCCACTGTATAAATATGGACCATGTCTGATTTTTTTGGCAGATGCTTTCAGGTGCTAAAATAACATTAACATTTTTTTCTGAAGCATAATCTTTCAGGGCAGTCAAAACCTTTACCATTTCAGGCATTTCGTAGCAGGGAGCTTTAACACAGTCAACCCAACACTGCCATCTGTCTTTCATTATAGGATTCTTGACATATATAGTAAGAATAGTTCAGCCCTATACAGTAGTGTGGAGTTAAACAGGTTAGAAAGCTATTGCAACAACCCAAAAACACTGATGGGTGTCAAAGATGACTACATCACTGATAACAAGGTTGAGCATATGGCTTGTTGTTAAGTTCCAGGCCTCTCTTTTGGACACCTTGCTTGCTGCCTAGCATGTTACTTTCCTTGTCATATGATTAGCCATGGCAATTGTACAAGATCCAAACCTAGTGTTTGAAGGTGATCTAAAAATTCCCTTTACCTTTTATATGGTTTACCTGTGGAGTCAGTAACATTAAAAAAATGTAAACTGCTCATAAATGAAGACAACTTTTGAGGTCAAAGAATCTACAACTCATACCACCACCTTGAGCAGCTCCTAGTGACTCACATCTGCTATGGTTAAGTCAGAGTTCCTCCCTTGACTTATGTTTAAATGTGTTTTTTCTGTGTTTTGTGCTTGTTTTTGATTAATTTATTATAATTATTGATGTAAATTATATGTATTTTTATTATTTCTCTAACTATGTATAATAGTTCAGTTTTCTTTATTATGTAGATTCTATGTACTTAGATTTAGTCTCTGATATTCCCTGTGTTTTGTTAGTGGTTCCCCAAGAGGTAAGACCACCTCTCCATCACGGTTGAGGAATTGCTCCCAGCCATATAAAGACTGATTGGAAATGCAGTCATTCGTTGTTGATTGCGGTTGTTGATTTAGTGAGTTGTTGTTTTGTTTATCGCTTCTTTGTATTTATTCCTTTTTGTGATTTAAGTTGCTGTTTTTATGATTAAGATTTCTTGTTTTTCTAATGGGGCTTTGCAGAGGATTGCCTTTTTGCCTTCTTTTTTGTGTGTTAATCATTTTTTCTTATAGTTTCTGCTACATTAAATCTTCGATTTTATAAAGATTTGTTGTGGTCTTGTTTTACCCCCAGCCTGTATTTTTATGGTTCTTCCCCTGAAGAGACATACTTTATGCTTTTAATACTCTCTACAATTTGTTTTGTCTTGGTAGAGTTCTATATAACTCTACTTTTGCCTTTTGTATTCTTTAATGTGTAGCCTTTGTCAGAATGCCTCAAATCCTTTAGACCTACCACTGTTTATAAGGTATTGTATTTTATAACTTCTCCCCACCTTCCCTTCTTCATATATAACCTCAGGCAATTACACAGAGTAAAAGACAAGCAGGAGGTAAGTTACAGCTTTAAATAATGTATTATTGATAATATTCGTAAACAAATAACAATAAGATAAGTACACATGAATACTGGCAACCATACAACCTGATAAATGCTGATGTGTAGTTTCAGGCAGAACATAGACTTGTTACCTACTTAAAATGTCTCTAGTTAAGTCATCATTTCTAGTCAGCTTTCTTCAGAACAGGCTGCACGCCTGTCTCAATATGGCTGCTGAGTTGTGCTTCTCAGTGTGGTCTTCTTTTCACTCCATGGTGTGTGAGATGCTCCTTCATCATGATGGTATAAGAGAGAGATAGGGAGGGGTAAAGCAACCAAATTTATACATTCTCTGTTCAAACTCTTATGCCAATAGGGTGTCGTGTACAAAATAGGTTCTGATTCAAATCAATCCCAAACAGCCAACTTTAGATCAATAGAATTCTAGTGTAACACAATGGGTTTCACACCTGCCCCCAATACTATTTGGTAAGGTGAAGCTTGCCAGCTAGGTAGTTTGGCCTTCCAGTGGGGGATTGTTTGAGAGAGAATGTCCTGTAGATAATCACTTGCCAAACTGGTTTTAGGCTCTTCCCTTGACCCTGTAATAAAATTCACAATCCTGACTCAGTCCTTAATGGGGGGGGGGGTGGGGTGGCGGATTAGTTAAACATCAAACCACTGCTGTTCTTTTCAGTGGTATAACACTAATATTACATTGCTTTGTCTAAATTACAAATGACTACATACAAAATATTTATCAGCTTTCACACCACAACACTACTCCATTTTGATTTTAAACGTCTGACCTCCATTCTGAGGCCTGGAGAGGCTTATAGTCTCCCATTTGCCTAAGTTAGGCTTGCCTTGGGGTGAGACATGTTTTGAGGGCTATTTCCAAAGATCTCAACCTTGGCTTTTTGCAGAGCCAGAGAATTCATAACAATATTTTGAATACAGTCTGTTATTGCTAAATAGTATTTAGCTTTCCTTATGATTTTTACAATGGCATCAAGTGTACCCTTGGCCATAAGGAAAACTAGTTGATTTTCATTATGCTTGTTGAGATAGGTATCATTTAACTTTTTTAACTGAATTCGCCTCATATGTTCTCACAATCAAATTGAGAAATTCATTCAACCTGCCTTAGACAATTCCCATTTCCAGACTTAGACAATTTGCCTGAGTGACATAAATCATATTTTGCGTTTGGACAAATTGTTAACCATTGCAATTAATTTTTGCAAAACTTTTTTAAAGTGGTTGACTTCAATGGCTACAATGTCTTGGTTCACTTTATCTATAGCTGTTTGTTTCCAGTCTCTCCTACAGGTTGTGCCAGCTCTCCATGTTTCCAATATGTTCGGCAGACCTTTCATGCTGATTTAAGTGGGCTGATGCATTTCTCAGATTATATAGCCATCTGCATTTACTGTAACTAAGTACTCTCACCTCTCACAGACTGCACAATCACTTTTTTTTCAACTGCATACTAGGCATGATCTTCTTATATTTTTCCAGTTTTCATCTCCATATACTAGTGACACCTTATAAATCTACACTTCTCATTAATTTTTGATGTAAACTGGTCCACTCCTCACTATTGAGCAATGTTCTTTATTAGACACCTGGTTTGGTCATCTTGTAATGCAGTGGTCTCAAACTCCAGTCCTGGAGGGCCACAGTGGCTGCAGGTTTTCATTCTAACCCTTTTCTTAATTAGTGACCTGTTTTTGCTACAATTTAACTCCTTTTCTTTTCATTTTATTTGACTTATCTTTAAGATTTCCATCCATCCATTATCCAACCCACTATATCCCAACCACAGAGTCACGGGGTTCTGCTGGAGCCAATCCCAGCCAACACAGAGTGCAAGGCAGGAAACAAACCCTGGGCAGGGCGCCAGCCCACCGCAGGGCATGCACACACACCCACACACCAAGCACACACTAGGGGCAATTTAGAATCACAAATGCACCAAACCTGCATGTCTTTAGACTGTGGGAGGAAACCAGAGCACCTGGAGGAAACCCACTCAGACACGGGGAGAACATGCAAACTCCACACAGGGAGGACCCGGGAAACGAACCCGGGTCTCCTAACTGCGAGGCACAGCGCTACCCACTGCACCACAGTGCCACCCATCTTTAAGATTCCTCTGAATTGCTTTGTTTATTTCCTTAAATGGCACCAAAACAGAAATGAAATGTGAAGTGAGTGAACCAACAGAAGACCAACTAAGTCAGGGCCTCAAACGTCAACCAATTTCACTCTAGTCAGTTTCTTAA
The DNA here is from genome assembly GCF_016835505.1 of Polypterus senegalus. Classification (NCBI taxonomy): domain Eukaryota; kingdom Metazoa; phylum Chordata; class Cladistia; order Polypteriformes; family Polypteridae; genus Polypterus; species Polypterus senegalus. The sequence continues at coordinate 65,142,736 of NC_053160.1, read as the reverse complement.
TTAGGTTGTTAATTAAACCCATTCTTTAATTCCATGGTTTGTTGCTGCTCTCATTGTGCAATAGCAGGCATTTCCAAAATTGTTGATTTTCTGTTTTCTAAGAGCACTGTTAAACTGTGTTGGAGACCTGAGCAGGTCAACAGATATTGTATGATCGATGCAGTTTGCTAATCATGTTTTGGCTCATTTTGTATCTCATTTGGCTGCTAATTAAGGAAAAAGAAACAATTGAGGGGTCTGAGTCTTCAAGAGCAGAGCAAATCAATTAAAATGACTTCAAAAGAAGTTAATTAGCAGCACAAACAGGTCACTAATTAAGAAAATGGTTAGAATGAAAACCTGCAGCCCTCCAGGACTGCAGTTTGAGGCTACTGTTTTAGTGTAATAGTATCTTGTTAGACAGGGATTATGCCATTTACACATGCTAGTTGTCATTTCTCAGCACCAAAGTCACTATCATTATGCAAATTTTAAGAGGTATTGCTGTCATCATTAGCCTCAAAATTGTAAGATGTGGCATGTACTTGAGACTCTTGTGGCAGGACATTATCCAGTTGGTTTTTATTTTCTTTGGCTGTGGTGTTTATTGTAACATGACTAATAACCACTAAAAAAGCTGGCATCAGCAGCCTTTTCTTTCAAGAAAAGGAAGTTACCTTGGCAACAAACATTTTGCTTTCTTCCTTTTTTTTTGTTTGCTCCACATAGGTAACTTTCTTTCATTTTCTATTCAGTAGATCATGTTTTGTACTATATCCTAGTCCTGAAATGTATTCCTTATGCTAAAGAATTCAACACCTTCACTGTGTTGCATTTCCACATGCACATTGACACAATTCCAATGAAAATATAAGCTAAAGCTAAAATTTAGTATGCTTCCACTGTAAGTTAAACCTGAATTAATTCAAACATAAATACATTTTTTTCTATGAGGCCCTAGGCTGCTTGGGGCTCTGAGTGCCTTATTTCCCTGATCTTTAAGTCCTCTCCTGCATAGTCCTACCTTGCATATTTATTTCAGTGCTGTCACTGCCAGTACCATCCACTTCTGCAAGGAGACTTAGTACTACTGACTTTGTTGCTGTGTACAGCTTACCAGAGATGTGACTGAATGGGCACTGTGGCAGAATCCAAGCAGGTCTGACCTCATCTTACTGCTACCTACAAGCCTGTTATTGACAGTACCAGCTTTCTGTAATCCAAGCCAGATGCTTTTATGTGTGATTGGAGGAAGTTTTTGTTTGTTTTTATCATGTTTGTTTTACAGGAGGATATATAGTCATGGAGGATTTAAATTATCCAAATATTAACATGATGTACAACAGCAAGAGTTTTTGGTCATATTTAGAGACTTTTTTATCACATATTAAATATTGTCAAGGAGGGCAACCTGATTACTGGTAGATTTAGTATTTTGCAATAACCAGGACCGAAATCAGGGCTTTGAAGTGATTGAACCATTGTGGTTAAGTGACCATAATACAATAAAATTCACAGTGTTTTGGCAGAGAGGCTGGCCACTGGGTATGTGACACTGTACCATTTTGAGGTTGGTGGCATAGATATAGACGGGTGGGACAGTGTCCTGTGACAGTCACACGTAACAGTGAAGTGCATGCACTTAATACTCAAACTCGTTGCTCCGCTCCCCCAAAATTTGAAGCTAGCACTCACCCTTACAGATTAAAAAAAAGAGCAAAAACTTTTCTAAAGGATAAATAATATTTTAATAATAATAATAAATTCTAATAAATTATTGGAAAATGTTCGGCATGGTCACTTACTAGCAACAATAAAGAAATTATTAGGGTACAAATTATAACTTAATTAACTCCTATACAGACCTAACATACAACACATGCATTGCCTACCATTCATCAATGAAAACATCGGTTCGTCTTCTGTAAAGGCAAGCAATCCAGAAAATGTACAAATTGTCAATGACGGCGGACAAGTACAGTACACTCAATGCTCTAATCCCTCTCTGTTTTTCTGTGATTTTATTTGTGTTCGATTTAATTGCAAAGAGTACCTGTTGTGGTGTAGTATCATTTGAAATTAGTAGAAAAAAAGTTAATTTTTTGTAACGGAAACTATATTGGCTTTGCAATGAGCGTCCTGTGTCATGAGGAGGTCCATTGCTGGACCTTAGATCAGTGTCCCGTGGGGTGTGTGATGACACATCAGTAACCTGTAATCCAAGGATACTGGCAATCTTTTGGCCTGTGGAAGAGAGACAGCGCCCGTGAAAACACTAACTGTACTGTACTGTGTCCTAAGCACTTTCTACAAAAGCATTTAGCGTAAAGAACCCTGGCGTTGAAAGACAGATTTTCACAAATTCCATCAAGCTTGCAAAATCCTCATTAAATAATCAATAAAAAATAAAGTGACATCCTCTGCAGTACGATTACTTCAAATTGTCAAATATTCTATCACAACAAGTAGCAGCGTATTCATTGCAGTACGATGCCACAGATTGCGATCATTGGACAATTTGGCTACTACTGGTCTTAAAATGGAGCTGAACTCCTGTCAGTACGCCACTTCAAGTTTGTTATCAGCCATCGCATCACACACTAATTCAGTATCTACAGTATGTTGAATTTTAAAAATAGGCTTCCGGTTGTTGGTTTCAGGCTTACGCTCTGGGCAGAGGATAATAAACCAGTGAAACGGGTACGAACATGTATGGAGGAAACCTGACAACAGTCACAGGACACTAAATCAACTAGGTTGTTAAAAACAACTGAGTAATTTCACTCCAGGAGCAAGGGCTTGTGAGACATACGAGCTAGGTCGAGTATTAATTATACAGCTTGTAGTTTTGTAGGTCAACTGCAAGTCGGCCGTATTTACATACTCTTTTCTAACCATTACATTTGTAATGGAAAGACTAATCGATCACAAGTTACAAGAGTTACGTTACCAAATACAAACCAACTATCAAAATCAGTAATAATAATTTGAAACGACAGAATCATTACGTACTTAATTTTAATTTTCCCCGCCACATGCTTAGCGTAGTCTCTTGCAGTTTTTGATTCCACCGCAAATGACAAGGGGAAGTTCGCCAACATCGCAACCAAAACAGAAAGAGTCCCTTTCGTTTTCTTCTCTGACCAAAAACACCTGTCACGCTGTGTGTTTGGCCATTTCCTCCATCGCTGCCGCCGCGCATGCCTCGGCTCCCCACCTTGGCCCGCCCACAGAGCCTTTATATTCGTAGCTGCAAAGCGTTTTTCTGGTCTCTCTTACCTGCCAAAGGAAACTGGGTAAGTTACGCTGTGTTCGGAATTTTTGGACACGTTAACAGTGTTGCTTTTATTCTCGAATGTATGCTTCGAAGAAATCATGCAGACCGTGTACCATGGAAGACTCTAAATCGTCATTACGCCGGCGTATTGAGCACATTTGCGATGTACTTAACCTGTGTTTAAACACATTACTAAACAGTCATTTCTTTGACACAAAATGTCTTGGCGGTACGTTTATAACAGGCTTAATAGTTGTAATTGTCTTCATATCCCGCAACAATGGAACTCCTATTTGGAGACAAAATAAAAAAGTTGTCATCCAAGATAATGAAGGGACGTTTGCAAAACATTTTTTATACTTGTATCAAATCTACATTAGTACCGCCGTAGTCCTTGAGCGTGCGATGTCGCACTTTGGTTGGGAAAGAACTCGCAGGCACGGTTTTTTTTTCTTTTTACGCACAGTCGACAAACAGCGTCTATTTAATACCTTCCACCACTACTCGCATAAATGCTTATCGAACAATAATGGGTATTAGATTAAAGATGTGTTTTTGTTAAAATTAATTTTGCTCATCGTTGTATTCCATGGGATGGTTTATGATTTACGTAGCTCAAGACTAGTAAAATAGGAGGGAAGTTAAACCGCTAGGCAGTTGTTTGAGTAGGGGTGCAGCTTGTGTGCATCCAGTCACGGCCCAAACTTTTAAGAAGGCAGAACGTACTCGGACACGCGTAAGGTAAATTCAGAGTCGGGTGTTTTTAGTTTTCCAAAATTAATTTTTGCTGCTGGCGCAGAAAATTAGACGTGGTTTTTAAGTACAGAGATATATTCTTCAAAAAGGAAATGAACGTTAAAATTATCATGGCGTAGACTTGTAAATTAAAATTCAAAAGAGAAGTTACATTCTCATTTTATAATTTTAAGTTTTGTTTCGTTTTTTGTTGAAAGTACCACTCATAAGTACCTTTTTTGCACGCAGTTTGCGAAGGTCAGAGGAATTGATTCGGGACCTCCTTTTTAACATTCTGAGCACGTGGCCAATTGTTTGCCATTATTTCGCACTTTGGCTTGTTTTGGGCAAGCAGTATTTTGTCATAATGCAAAAATATTTTATTAGGCTAACCATGGATAAGTATGTAAGAAAATGTACGAATCAAAACGGAGTGTCGCAGTGGGTCTCAGTCTAGACTGCGGTGGGAGTCAGGCGCGACCTTTTATTGGGCCCTGGTAAATTTCCTGAGGAGCCGCAAGATGACTGAAAATAATTGCGAAACATCAGCAAAATACTAAAATGACTAAATATACAGAACCTACAAACCTAAAGTCGCAACTGGGGAATTCTTTGAGCGACCCACTGCATCGGTATTCAAAACATTTTACAGGTGACAGTTTTCTCAAAGACAACCTTTTAAAGTTCGTTCATTTTGTATTGTATATGGGTTAACTGTATTACATTCACACCTGGCATTAAAATGCGTCTCCAAGTGTCCACTGGCCCGGATAGAGATCGGATGTGGACACAGCAGTTAAGGGTTTAGTGGTGTTTAGCGTCAGTCCGCGCAAAATAGGTTATTTCTGCTAATAGTCTGTGAGAACCGTTAAGTCGTAGTGACTCATGGAGAAAGTTTAAAAAAAGGTGACACACCGCACTGCATTTAATAGCTTTATTGTTTCTAGCGCGATGACAAATATTTGACAGTCTCATGAACGAAATGATAGGTCGACTTCACACTTGCCCATGTTGCCACTCGGTTTACTTTTTAAAGCTGCCCAGACGTCAGGGCTTGTAACCATTCAGCGATTTTTACCTCACTGGTGATTTGGGTTTTACTGCTGATTACATTTTGCCTGAAGATGGGGCCTTGGCTTCCTTGAAAGCTTGCATATTGTGATCTGTTCAGTTAGCCAATAAAAGGTGTGATTTGGCTTGACTTCTCACTGCTGATTTGATTGTTTTATTCACAGTCTAACTGCCTGAAGCAACTGGAGGAGTTGCATAATCAAAGAGTTGTATTGCTGTATATTTAAGTGTACATAGGTAATTTATTAGAATGGCGGACTGCATTGTTAGTGTCAGACCCAAAGAAACTGCACTGAGTTCAAGTATTGACACTGTATTTAATATTGAGTAACATGTATATTAAAATAAGAATCAAACGTTTTAGCCATTGTGAGTACATTATAACTACTAGTGGAAAATAGTTCAATAAAAGACCTAAAGGCAGGTCTCAACATCTCATTTTGGTAACTTTTTTATGAAATGTTTGTTCATCCACTGCTATTCCGAAGTGACCCTGGAGCAGTTTGAGAAAATACTTGTGGAAAAAGTTAGAAAATACACACAATTATATGAATGCATCACATTGCTACAAAAATATGATGACAGCTTATTCCTGGCACAAAAAAATTGTCTAATATTGGTCCTGAAGTTGGTGAATGTTTGAAAATGTGGAATGTGAGTGACAGTGGATGAAAATTGGTAGCAGGAGTAGTGGTCATTGTTAAGGGCAAAACATCCTACATTTTGTGTATTTTCTTTCCTGGCTGGCTATATTTGTGAAGCACGGAGAGATGGAGCATTCACGTTTCTTTTGAGGTACAAACACCACCACCTAGCATTCAGTCAAGTACCTGCAGTATGGCATGGTGCAGAAGTATAACCTACTTTCAACAGCACCTATGATATATTTAACTCAATGCAGAAGTATAAATAAATGATGCTGGAATTAGCCTTGTGCTGACAGTGCTCAAGAGGCCAATAAGATTTTCAGGCTGAGGGTGTAATGCATTTTACATGATTCATTCCAACAAATATACCAGTACTGGTAATGTTCAATGCCACCATTTTTTCTACTTTATCTACTGCAGAATTTTCTTTTTTAAATTTTAGGAAAAGTAAACAAATGGAATTGAATTGGACTGACAGAATTGAAATCCAAGTAATTCTAGTTTAGGAAAAGGTTCCCTTGAATTGGTCAACATTCTAAATAAAATTGGAATCAAATGAGCTATTTAAACAAATTAATACCTTCAGTTGTAATGTGTTTTGCAATTGCAATTGGTGTTAATGGCATTGTGATGACTGTCTCCTATGTCAGTGTTAACTGTGACTGTTCACTTGTTAAGGCTCTTTAATCCATTCTCAAGAACAGTTGTTGCAATGAGGTAACAGACTGAAGTATTTAAGATTAAAAAGCCACACTGGTTCAAAACCTTCATTGCAATGGCCATTAATCTAAAAATGTTCAGCTTTACACCCACAAACTTAAATTTTGGGGTGAACTGTTATTTGAATCAGTCATTAGTCAATTCTAAATGATTTAGTTTGCTTTAAAATCTGCATTGTCAGAGAATCTGTTAGGTTTTTAACACTTGCTATTGTAAGATTTATATTTGCTTTTTGTGCTTGTGGTAAAATTGCTCAAGAATATTTAATGAATAAGTCAAATATTTTAAATTTCAGATGTCACAAACTCCTGGTGCTTTAATCTGATAATCTGAACTTTGGTAAATTTCAAGGCCACCAGTGTGAAGTCAGACTTAGCAGTTTTACAGTAATCCATTATTGAAGAACTCCTGTAAAAGACTATAGTTCTGTTTTCAGAGCATCTTACATAAATTATTGATATTTTATTATTTCTTAGTCTGTGTACAAATGCAGTATTTGAAAATGTATTAGACTGGCATTGCATTGTGTGTGTATAATTGTAACGAAGACTACATTAATCAATGTACCATTCACATATATCCAATATTCTCCCTAGCGTCTTTTAGCCGGGTACTCTGCCCGGCTAATTTGAGTGCCCAGCTGACTTTGTGAGTTGACAGCCACAGACCTACAGGCATATCTAACGATCTGCAGAGATGGCAAGGAATGAGCGGGCGGGCAAATATTTTAAAAGCAGGATCTTGTGGCGAGGGGAGTGCTGCAGGGCGGAATGTTGCCGTCACTCAATGCTGAACAAACTAATAGTGGAGACGAGGCGGAGCGGAGTTCAAAAGCAAAGAGTATGGGGAGGTGGGCTTTCGAGAGAGGGCTGTGCATGGTAATAGCGAGGGCAGAGCAGCTTAATACAATAGCAAGGAGTATGGAGAGCTTGGCGGGCGACAGGAGGCTGTAGATGCCAATAGTGGGAGCAGAGCAGCAGTTCACTAGCAAAGAATATGTGGAGGTGGAGAGGTGAGAGTAGGACTGATAAAATAAGTAGTGGAACCAGCCTGTCAGATATCCAAAAAAGAGTCAGGAAGTGACGTATCTGTTCTTGGTGGCAGTGCAGTCTGTATAGTGTACAGCTGTTCTTGTTCAGTACATAGCAAATATATATACATACACACAGTAGTTTAAGCATTAGGTGTGTTCTGTGTGCAAAAATCTTTGTATCACTCAATGTGGTTCCTGTTAAAGTGACTCCCTCTGCCGTTTTTTATATTTGCTTATATTTGGACTTGCGTCCATATTGCAAAAAGTGTGCAGAAACCCTTGCAGCACAGTGTCCTGAGCAAAGGTTTTGTCACTGAATTGCTGAGGGTTTTGTTAAAGTGACCCCTCTGCCATTCCTTTTTTTGTTCATATCTTGCCCTACCGTAGTGCAAGTGTGCATTGAATATCCAACAGGTTCCTACTTTCCCACTCAAAAGTCTTATTCATATGTACTTTTAATATTTTTTTCCAGACGTTTTACCAACATGATTAAAAAAAGTGTTCAGAAAACACTGCTCAGGTTTCTCAGAAAAGGCGGCACAAACTAATGAAGGTGCAGCGTCAACTCCTGATGTGGCAATTTCAGACAGACATTGCAGAGGCTGGTCTATCAGGGGAAATCTCTTCCGCACACACTGTGCCAATTGATAAATCTAAGCACCGCTTATCCAGCATAATCAAACAATGGTTTAAAGGTTTTAATTGGCTAATGGTCAAAGAAAATGGTATGTGGTGGTCATTGTGCAGGAAATATTCAAATGCACGCCCCCCCCCCAAGGATGGAGTTACCTTGGGTAAACGGTCCATGCACAAGAATTCCAAAAAGGAAGCTTGCTGGACCATGAAAAAAGTAACCACCCCCAAAAAAGTACATATATAAATCCATAAAAAAATCCAATAAAAAGTGGAAATAAAAATCAGTAAATAAATCCATTAAAAAATCCGTGGTTAAAATGCAGTCTAACTCCTCCTGATCTCAGTCCAACTCCTTCTCTTTCTCCCCGGTGCACCCACTGCTCGTGTACTTGGCAGCCATGAGCTCATTTTGGCTGACTCCAGGCATCACGGCCAGACCTTACAAGGTTGGCTCTCCTCCCTTCTTCCTTTGCACTCACATGGTCACCCCTCAGAAGCCTAGGGAGGGCACCTGTCTTGTTCGCCACACTCGACCTGGATGTTCACTGGGGCGAACTAGCCCCTAGAGTGCCACAGCTAATGCTCCTTCATGGGGCCCCAGCTGATGTGGTCTCCTACTTTCAGGTGGCCAGATCATCCTTCTAAGACTGCCTTTCATGTCCTTTAACCTCCTTCTGTTTCTTTTATTCTTTGAATTCTTTCCCTTTGAATTGTCCCCCTTTCCTTGTGCCGACTCATACATATATATATACAGTGGAGCCTCTGTTTACGAGTAACTTGGTTTATGAGTGTTTTGCAAGACGAGCAAAAATTTTTAATACATTTTGACTTGATAAACGAGCGATGTCTTGCAATACGAGTAGTATGGATACACTTTGTCTGCTGAGCGTTGTGATCACAACTGAGCTGATGGTTCTTCTCTCTCTCCTTATCTCGCTCGCTCGCCCAGCGCATCTCTCTCTCATCTCGCTCCCCCTGCGCGTCTCGCTCGCCCAGCACATCTCTCTCTCTCTCTCTCATATCTCGCTCGCCCAGCATGTCTGTCTCTCTCTCTCTCTCTCTCTCTCTCTCCTTATCTCGCTTGCCCAGTGCATCTCTCTCTCCCTCTCCTTATCTATCTATCTCGCTCGCCCGCCCAGCGCGTGCTTTCTCTCTGGCAATCGTCTCCTATTCTCCGTCTGAGTCTGTGTGCCTCACTCATATAGTCACATCTGTTTACTACAGCATTGTGACTGTGTGTGTGTGCGCTGTGAAGTGCGAGTCCCCGTCTTGCTCCCCAAAACACGAAGCTGAGTCTCAGTACTTTAACACCAGCTTTATTCAGCTTGAGACCTCAACAGCGCGGTTATTTATTGTACCGGGATCTTTATAATGTTCCTTGTATGATCCATTGACGACAGGCGCTTATAGCATGTCTGATCTTTTTGGATGCGCTTATACGGCGAATTGCTACAGCGCTGGGAGACTACGATTGCTTTGGGGCGCTCTTCCGCGTGTTGTCCCGTTGGGTGGAATCCCACATGAGTTTAGAAACTCACACCAGCCATGATTCTTTATAAAGGTAAAGTGCAGGTTAATTTGTATTATGTATTTTACTTTATATTTTGTATTAATCATTTTTATATGAATAGTTTTGGGTTGTGGAACGAATCATCTGAGTTTTCATTATTTCTTATGGGGAAATTCACTTTGATATACGAGTGCTTTGAATTGCGAGCATGTTTCCGGAACGAATTATGCTCGCAAACCGAGGTTCCACTGTGTGTGTGTGTGTGTGTGTATATATATATATATATATATATATATATATATATATATATATATATATATATATATATATATATATATGTGTGTATACAGTAATCCCTCGCTATATCGCGCTTCACTCTATCACGGATTTTAAATGTAAGCACATCTAAATATATATCACGGATTTTTCGCTGGTTCGCGGATTTCTGTGGTCAATGGGTCTTTTAATTTATGCTACACGCTTCCTCAGTTTGTTTGCCCTGTTGATTTCATACAAGGGACGCTATTGGCGGATGGCTTAGAAGCTACTCAATCAGAGCATGTATTACATATTAACTAAAACTCCTCAATGCTATAAGATATGCATCCCGCGCGGAGCTTGATTGTTTGCTTGTCTCTGCCTCTATCTCACCCTCTCTGACATTCTCTGCGCCTGACGGAGGGGCTGTGAGCGGAGGTGCTATTTGCACAGAAGCTGTTTGCCTAGTGGATACGGATGCACCTCTAAGAAATGCCGCTTTATCGCGGTGCTTCCAAAAGCACACTTATTGATTTTTTTTTTTGATGGTTTGCTTTAATCTCGCCCTCTCTCTCTCTCTGATGTTCTCTGCGCCTGACGGAGGAGATGTGAGCAGAGGGGCTGTTTGCTTAGAAGATACTGACGCTCCTCTAAAAAATGCCGCGGCAAACTTAAAAGCACAAGTGTTGATTTTTTGATTGTTTGCTTTTCTTTGCCAGCGGGCTCTCTCTCTCTCTGAAATTCTCTGCTCCTAAAGAGAAGATCTATTTGCATTCTTTTAATTGTGAGAAAGAACTGTCATCTCTGTCTTGTCATGGAGCACAGTTTAAACTTTTGACTAAAGGGTGGTATTTCATGTCTAGAGGGCTCTAATAATGTTAACAGTGTGGGAGAGTTTATAAGGGCTTAAAATATATAAAAATAACTACACAAACATATGGTTTCTACTTCGCAGATTTTCATCTATCGTGGGGGGTTCTGGAACGCAACCCCCGTGATCGAGGTGGGATTACTGTATATAAAATGTGTATGTATGTATATGTGGATATATGTATATGTGGATATATATGTATATATGTTGTGACAGGCGCCTGGCGTCCATGCCCAGTCGGGACACCCCTGCACACTGTATTCAGGGGGAGCAACCCTGGACAGTGCAATACCTCCCCCTGGACGCTAGATGGCCGCCCCCCTGGCCTGGTGAAGTGCCTCAGTTTCCCACAGGGCTCCCTGGAAATTGGATTTGGGGGCAGCCCTGTTGGGTCCCGCACGTACCGCCGGGGGTGCTGTTTGGGACTCCTGAGCCCGTATGGGCAGCAGCTTCATCACACCTGGAAGTGCCGCCAGATCTTGGTGATCAAACACCTGGAGCACTTCCAGGTGACCTATAAAAGGAGCCAGTGACCACCACTCATCGGCCAGAGTCGGGTGGAGGAAGACAAGGTTGTGGGGGAGGAGTGGTGGTGACAAGGAGGAGTGTTTGTGCTGCACTGGTGGTTACTGGTGCTTGGGACTGTGTTGTGGCTGGGGGGATTACGGGGAAAACGTGCCCTCCAGCTGAAGAAGAATAAAAAAGAATTTTATTTTACACGTGCCTCCAGTGTCCAATCTGTGTCGGGTCAGGCGCTATATAGTGCCGTTTACTGTATATATGTATGTATATATATGTGTATATATGTATATATACATATACACACACATGAATAATATATTTTGATGTCTCTTTGGCCGCACCCGCTGCAGGAAGCCAACGAAGCAATTGAGAACGATCGAACCCATACGTGCAGGTACGACTTGCCCCAACTACCTCATTACCTTGACACGTCTCAATGGATTTAAAATTTGAATCTTGCAAGCTGCGGACCTGCTATACCACATTCTTTTCGATCATTACTTCAAGAATGGTGGCCTTTCAATTTTATAATATGGAAGTAGCAGGGAAGAATGGACAGTTGTGTCAAAAATGATCAGAAGTCAATCATACAAAGACCAGTCCAAAACAGATTTTACTAAAAATGGCAACGACATCAGAGCTCTAAGAGTCATTTCCAAATTTAGCCAGACTGCCACATATTGAGCTAGTGAGCACAGCTGAATGTGAAAGGGGGTTTTCTGCCCTTAAAAGGATCAAGACATGTTTGAGAAATCGCATGAATCAAGGTATGCTAAATCTCATGCTGATGAGATAATAATAATAAATTCTTTGCATGTACAGTAATCCCTCCTCGATCGCGGTGGTTGCGTTCCAGAACCCCTCGTGATAGGTGAAAATCTGTGAAGTAGAAACCATATGTTTATGGTTTTATATATTTTATATATTTTAAGCCCTTAAACTCTCCCACACTGATACAGCATAAACCCTTTGTATTCTCTTAGATATTAGGTAAGATTCATTGAAATTATGTATGTAAACACACTGTTTAAATACAGTAAAACCTAAATATTTTAAAGATAGTGTCTCCGATATCACTTATGTTACAGCCATTACGATAGACAGGCCACCAGCAATAAATACGTAAATGCAAGAAAAATTGTATACAGTAAATGTGTACAGTAACACTAAATGTACGTACATGTACTAAGTACTGTAAGTAGAAAATTAATTATGGTTACCAACAGTGACACGATGACTTGTCCGATAACGATGATTTTAGTTTTACTGCATAACAAAGGAGTGCGTTTCAGCTTTTCTAAAGGAGCCTCTTCAGGTGACTGTGTAGCATCGCCGTTGTTCTTCTTCTGGCAGTCTTCAATCCAAGTCCCTAAAGCAGATTACATCCAGACTACTGCCTTATTATATCCACTTACAACTCATTTTGCACCCTGGTTAAAAGGACACTGCAGCTCTAGATCTTTTACTCCTTTCCTACTTTTTAAATAAAAAGAAATCGTAGCCTCATTGATGCCGTAATGGCGTCCTACAGCGGTGTAGCTTTTTCCTTCCTTCAACATATCCAAAACTTTTACCTTTTTGGCAAACGTTAACATCTTCCGTTGGCGATTGGGCACGGCCCCTGAAGCAATAGCAGGAGCAAATCGTTTTTGGAGCCATAATGAAGGGCTTGACTATCCACAAAGATAAACACAAAAGAGCACAAAAGTTAACTCTTTACACAGCGAAACACGTTGATGCTGAATGAGCGAGACGAGGCTTCCTGGTTAATGCCGCGGAATTGAATTCAGCGCTTCATCGCTGAGCCATTCAGCACACGGGAACTTAACTGCGTGCTCAGATTGGTTAGCTTCTCAGCCTTCCGCCAATAGCGTCCCTTGTATGAAATCAACTGGGCAAACCAACTGAGGAAGCATGTACAGGAAGTAAAAAGACCCATTGTCCACAGAACCCACGAAGCAGCAAAAAATCCACGTTATATATTTAGATATGCTTACATATAAAATCCGCGATAGAGTGAAGCCGCCAAAGTCGAAGCGCGATATAGCGAGGGATTACTGTATATAGCACTTTTTTCACTACTCCAAGTGCTCAGCAATTGCAGTTTAAGGACCTTGCTCTCAAGGGCCTAACAGAGCAGAGTCCCTTTTGCCATTTACGGGATTTGAACTGGCAACCTTCTAATTGCCAGTGTAGATCCCTAGCCTCATAGCCACCACTCCTTGGAGGGCCCAGATCCTGGGGACGTTGATTATGGAAAAGCTGCGGACAACTGGGCCTCTAGGAAGAAAAGAAGAATAAATATTTAACTGAAGACACGTTCTGCATATGCAAGTTGGCTTTGAAGAATATTTTAAATTTTTTCTTTATTAGGTTTCCGATACTTTTTTTTTCATTGTTTTCACTTTTCTTCCCGACAGCGACAATACTTGTGCCTCTTGGTTTGTCATAACAATTGTTGTTTAAAATTTTTGTTAGGGTTGCAGGATCCTGAATTGGATAATTTTAGAAATTTAATAATGTTCTGGCACAAGTGTAAAACCTTAAAAAAGGAAGTCATATTGAGCATTGGAAAATAATTAACTAATAAAAATAGTGCACATTTAATTTTCCTCGTCCCACCCCTACTTTTTCATGCCACCCGGCTGGAAAAAATTTCTGGGAACACTGTATAGCAGATGTGCTTTTACTTAATTTGTCACATTTTGGGAGTTGTACTAATGAACATTTAGTTTAATTTCAAAAACTAAACATACAAATTTGGCATTTTTAGGTTCATATTTGGTATGCTCTTTTGTTTGTATTGCTATAACTGTATCTGATATTTTAAAACTATGCATGTTGTATTACTAGAGTAGGTTACTAAATGTGGTTTGTGCTTAAAAGCATAGAAACATTAGTTTTATTTTGGTATTAACCAGAGCTGCTCATTTCATTGCCAGTGTAGATAAGCTAAATAACCACTTTGTTCATAACTTGCCTCAATTTTTGCATACTGCAGCTGTTGTAAGCACAGTCCTACTTGTTTGACCCTACTGCTGCTTGCAAATTGTAATGAATGCTCAGACAGATATCTGCAGATGAGCAGTCGGAGATAAAATGCAACACCTTTGTTCCTGACCGTGTACAGCATGGTATTAAAAAGCGATTCATCTCTCCATTTACAAGTTAAAACAATTCGCTTATTCTTTCCATTTAATCAGTGAAACCATGTGATTTTAAAGCGCACACATATATAATCAATTCTGAGCTCCATCCATAATGGATATTTTGCCCCTTTTTATTTTTTTAATAAGCATTATTCCTGGAATAAATTTTAATTTCCAGACATCTTCCTTTTTTCTTGTTAATGTATTGATATGCTGCTTGTAGCACTATGAAACATTTTCAGATGTGGTTTTTACTTACGCTTTTATCAAGTATTATTGTGCCTTCTGAAGTAATGAGTCAACATGTAGTCATTCATCAGTATGGTACCAGTCACTTTAGTACCAAAAAAGCTATTGAAAATTTGGTTCTTGCGACATCCCTCATTGGCATATGCTTGTATCCTTAAATCTTTCCCCAGTGTAGCTTTTGTTTAGTTATTTAGGCTCGGCCAAGAAACTTTTTGCAGAGTAAACTGCCTTTGCCAGTGTTCCTTTCTATAAGTGCTCTGGTTGCTTTGCATTATAAAGTAAGACGGAAACAATGTGCTTGTTTATAAGATGTGAAATGCTTGTCGGTGAAAAAGTCTTTAATGCATTTGTTAAATTTTCTGTACTTCCAATTTGAGTGTTGCTGTTATTATATTAAGAATGATTAAAATCATGTGTGCTGTCCTTTTTTAGTGATTACCAGCTCTGCTCCTGACAATTCGTAGTATAAGACATTCAATTTTAGAAAAACTAAATGGATGAAGACTGGGATGCTGAAGTGGGTTTGGAGGTACCACAGGCTTATATTCCAAAAGCAGACTTAATGGTAAGGCTTTTTACCTTGGTACATATTGTCATTCATTTCATTTGCCTACATAAAAACATATGAAATTGTAAAGAAACTAGTTTCATTTGCTTTAATATGGGAATTGTGAATGTGTAATTGCCAGCTTCACTGGTTGACAAGTACTGTAGGTCAAGTATTTGGTAAAGCTTCTGTTATACTCTTATAATGCTCTGTGGGTTGATGTTAGACTTCAGTCAGGTTAGCTGATCTGTGCTTGATAAACTACACTTACATTTATACAAGCACAATATATTTAGGTTTTTAACATGGATCTAAATTGAGGCCTGGATAAAAAGACTTAATTTAACACGCTTATTTTTTTTCCTTTTCCCGTAAAAGAGGTCTTTTTTATATAGATATAAACCATTTTTGTTCACTTAATGCAAGGACTATAGTTAATTGTGCATCTTTTGTTTGATATATAGTGAGAGATGTCACACTTTAGATTATGAAATATTTCTTTCAGTTTGTAAAAAAAACAAGCAACTTCACAAAGCTTGTTTGTCTTCAGTGTACAGTATCTTAACACGAATTCCTGAATCATACGAAAAAACTTGTAATCCTGGCCCACCTTAAATCCCTTTGCACCTTTTCCATCAGTATCTTTTGTTTTGCAGTAAGTGCGTCGATCAGCACTAGCAGCAAGCAACCTGCTGTCCCATCCCCCATCTTGAAAGAGCTCAGCTTGGGCAAAAAGTTCTCCCAGCTCAAGCCAAAACTCCTTATCTGTGTGTGATGTGCCTGGAGTTGTATAGGATAAATAATGCAGTATAGTTATTTGGAATACATGCATTTCATACGTGTTCTATGTCTACAAAGATCTGGGTAAGTGCAGGGTGAAAGGAAATGACTAATGCAAGAAATGAACACTAAAGCAGAAACATTTTTTCAATGTAGTATTAATTAATGACGTGAAATGTATAATGTGTGAAGACTTTAGTCCAAATATAAAATAAACATACACTTTTATTCAGGAATATAACCAAAGGAGGGAAAAAGCATTCGATTTACATGTGGCTGTCAATGAGTTAAACTCGAGCTCAAATGTGAATCGATATGGAGTTTATACATATTCTTGAATGGTGCAGAGATAAGAACTGCTGCCTTATTACCCGAAGGTCCCTGTGTTTTGAGTGGTGAACTACTATTATTTCTACAATACAAAAACATACTTTTGATTTGAGTCTGTAACACTTGGTGTAAATTTGGGCTATTTGTAAAAGTTAGTGCTTGTTTTTTTATTCAGTTTTATTCTCTCAGTGACGTTCATGTGGTATAACGAACTTGCCTCTTCCTATCTGAGCTGATGGCATTTATCTCCATTCTTTTCACAAGAGCAGTGCTGTGGCTGATGTCTTCTCAGAACAACTCTGCTTTGCCAAGACTATTCTGGACCACAAAGTATTGGATAATGTTCTCAGAAAATGAATAATCTGCAATTTGATAGATATGTCTTTGTTTTTAATTATTTGCCTTAGTGCTTTCATTTCAAGTTTCATTATCTGTGATGCTGGACTTAATCCAAAACTGGTTAGAATGTACCACTGCTCCAGATTTTTAAAAGAAACTGATTGAAAACCTTGTGTTTTATTTAGATATTGGTGTAAACAAAATTTGGTAAGTTAGGGCTTTCCCTCTAAAAACTGAATATTACAGTACCTAAGACTTTTTTGATGCACAACCCTGAACTATTGCTGTTGCATTTTTATTTTTTTTAGAGAAAAAATATACACACAGTCTCTTACTCTGAAGCAACAAGTCATTTATTTGAAATTATATGCTGTACTTAAGATTACATACTCATGAAAATCTTTATTATATTTATGCCAGTTCTTGAACCAATTTGTTTACCTCTAGACACAGAGAAACATTAATTTTTTATAATTGTTTTTTTTTTGTTGCATTTGGCTTGTCTGCTCCTTTGTGTCTCTTGCCCCAAAGACATTTAGCATTTTTTTGATGTTTTTCTTTATGTTGTGTTTTTTTTTTTTTTCTAGCACCAGAGCTAGTCACATAACCTAAACCAATGTTCCTTGGCCACTTTTGGGTCTCAGATGAGTCTCAAACATGAGACTTTTAATCCTATTTCAAATTATGTGCACTTCAACCTCTAGGCCTCTTTGATTTGATGTCCCATTTGTAAATTGAAAGAGAATTGCTCAGAAAAACAACATAGGGAGTGTGTGTAGCTGACAGTCTAAAGAAGTGAAAATTAAGCCCTCAATTCTTTAATTGTGAAAGTGACATGATGTTTCAAAGTTCTAAGCGGTACTCACAAATTTAGTATAGCAGAGTACTTCACAAATGCTTTGTTCTGAATTGAATCAAATGTTTTCATATTCTATATTACTAACATTCTGTAACTTATGTATTTTTATTTTTACAAGCCAGTTGTTATAACTGTAGTATAGCATATTTTTAAAAAGGCAGCATTGCACTTACCCCAACCCCCCGTAAGTGTCATGTGCTTATTGCTTTATAGTGTAAGGTTGTTTTCTCTGTAAATTCTTTTAAGTACCCAGATTCATCCATCAGACTGTCAGATAGTGGAGCTTGATTCATCACACCAGAGAGTACATTTCCTCAATAGTCCAATGGTGGCATGTTTTTATATCCTGCCAGCTGACGGTTGGCAGTATGCATGGTGATGTTAGGCTTGTGTGCACTTAGCTGTGGCAACCCATTTCATGAAGCTACTGATTTATAGTTCTAATGTTACTTCTAAAGGCAGTATGGAACTCTAAATAATGTAAAAAATAGGGTTGCTTCAGCAATCTGAGTCTCTACTCTGCAAGTTTGCATGGTCTACCACTTTGTGGTTGAGCTACATTTGCTCCTAGATATGTTGAAGGTTTGAAATTCATGTAAAATAGCTATAAAACATTTACTTGTTTTGGTAAGGTTGAAAATATTAAATCTAGTATTTTGTGCTTAAATTTGATACTTATTTAAATAAATGAACCATTACTGTGTACAAGGTAATTTTTTTTTCTTATTTCCTTGTGCAGCTTTACATTTAGTTGTTCAGCCAATCAGTTCAGAGCCTGTAGTGCTGCTTTGGAAAGTTGATGCCGTTTGCCTCATTCAACATAGTTATTCCAGATGATGCGAGAGACAAGTGAATGATTTATTCTTTCTCTCGCTTTTAGGTGTATAAAAAAATTTAAACTTACAGACATTTTAGACATTGTTCTCTGTAATACTATTAAGTGATGATGCATTTTTAATTTATTGAGAATTGTTATTGGGTGTATTAAAATTATTGCCGTTTTAAAATTAACAAACTGTGGGCATAATAGAAGTAATGGGTGACCTGAAATGTTAAAGTAAGTGATGGTAATTGCATGCAAAAAATGGATGTGATGTTATAAGATTAATTTGCTTTTGAATTAAATCTGAAGTAGAGAAATGCATGAATATGATTTTGTTCAAAGTCTCTGTTGGTTTTTTATACTGGTAGTCCCCAGGTTATGGACATCCGACCTACGACATATGAATGAGGCAGCAGCTGCGACGCATGCGCCTCAGTAACTGCCGCTCCGTCATCTTCGGCCTGGGGACGCTGCAAGTGGTGGCTGGAGGGGGGCAATTTTACGTGCAGTGTAGTGTGCCTTGGGCAACTCCCGGCGGCAAGCAGTTTCACTGCCCCCCCACCACACACAGCTGCCTGTTCGTTCTCGGTGGGCGGCTGGTAATGCTGCAGCGGTGGCCCACTTGTGGCTGAACGGAAGCCATTGAGGGTGAACGGGGCGGTGGGGAGTAGCATTTTAGTGTGCCTCAGATGGCTGTGTGTTTATTAGGGCGATGGAGGGCGGACGCTGCAGGCAGCATACTATAGTGGAAGTGATTGTGAGGTGGAGGCCCCTTGCTGCCCCCATTCATTCTCAATAGCAAACCTGCTTGTACTGTTATGCACATAGCAGAAAGTTGTTTCTTGTCAGTATAGGGTGGTCCATATCTAATTATGCAGATCCAGATCTCCTGGATGACTTTGATTTATGCAGGGACGATTCCAGTTCGGCGTGAAAACGATTCTTCGTGTCGTCAGTTCGCACACTTCTTGATGGTCTGGGATTTTTCGGGTGATTTGCTATGTAATAAATTGAATAAGTTATAGCGTAATGAAAATTGCATAATTAGATCTGGACCACCCTATACATCAGACGTGTTGAAGACTGGTGCCTTCCCGCTGTGATAGCGGGTACAGTGCTGTGCAGAAGAGCTTACCTTATGCTTTTGTCTTCACCCTTCAAGAATGTCTCTAAAACACAAATCTGATGCAAGTACTGGTGATATAGTAAAGAGAAGAACCATTACCATTGGAAAAAGTAGAAATACAAAGGTCAGAAAGAGGTGAAAGTCCATCATTCATTGGCACAGCACTTGGCTACAGTCGGTCAACCATAGCATTTATTAAAATAATGTACCTGTTTCGACTTAGATACAAATTCAACTTTAGTACAAACTTACAGTCCCTATCTTGTACGTAACCCGGAGACTGCCTCTATTAAAATTTTGTTTTGATTCAGCATAACATTACTGAGGAAATGAGCATTGAGTGAATGATTTATTTATACATCTCCCTCTTTCCAGGAGTACTACATATTTCCTTCACAATAACAGCACTTACTTTTGACTGGTGCAGATCTAGCAGACCAGAAATGACGTGTGGCAAATCTGGCATCCTGTGACAGAGCCACGTTTAAAGTTGCTTAGTTCTTTAATAAGACCCATTCTACTGCCAATGTTAATAAAAATGCATGCTGTGCTTGATTTTTATGCATCTATTGACGATGGGTGTAGCTAAGGCACCTGAACTCTTATTTGGAAGGGTGTCCACATACTTTTGGCCTCATAGTGTATTTCAGGTTAAATTGAGTGAACAAAAAATAGCTGGACCTGCCTTTTGCCTCCATTTTTCACTCAAGTTCACAATGTTCATATGTATAGGTTTTATTGAAATTAATTTTGAACTGACATGAACCAGGTTGTGTTAAACTAATTTTTAGATTGGATGAGCCTGTTCTTTAATGTTAGTCCAGAGTAACACAATGCTAACAGATACTTTTATGCACATTGTTATGAAATTACTTATTAATGCTGTATGTAAATGTGCCAATACCACTAAATTTGTTCTTGGAGCTAAATATAGCAAAGATATCTGGTCCTCTTAAAAGGCTATATTCTTGGTGTGTTTGAATTTACACTTTTTTTGTTTTGCATTAACTGTTCAGAAATGGCTAGTCTGTACATAAATCCAAATGGTGTTCCAAGTTTTGCTAGAAAACAATTAAGATTTTGAAGTTTTACATGTTTAGCATATAGATTTGAAGAATTTTAAGATTTCAAAGAATCTCACATAAAGACAAAAGTTTGTCCATGTGAGACAGCACTGGTTAACTTCCTTTTTTCTTAGTGTTTATTTATTTATTTTTTTAATATATATATATAAATAGGGAAGCCTTGGGAAGAATGAAAATTGTGACCCAAACTCCGCTTGGTCAGGTTAGTTTCATTTTCTTTTGTATAGTAAAAATTAAAACAATGAGTCTGTATGAGAAATCCAGGATGTGATGGTTAAAATCTTACAACATAGTCACTCGGTATGTAATTTTTTTATGCTTGTGTTACCTATGATGTATTGAACCTTATTCCCCCTTCTATACACACACACACACACACACACACACACACACGAGCAGTCTGGCTTTTAAGGTTTGTGCTTTTTTCCACTAGACCCTTGAAGGACTTGATTGAAGTAGGGCGGGTGAAAACTGCTGGCAATGCTGACTTGAAATGCAGATTAAAGCATTTGGGTGACAGTGAACAGCAGAAAAGATCCCTGTATTTTACCTGTACTATTGAACAGTTCTCACCTACTTGTATATCTTCTGATGTGCTGCATAGTTAACGGTTGTTGATAGTGAGGTACCTCATTACATTTAAGAGCCATGTTAAAATCTGAAATGTTTTGTGAATGAAAAATTTAATTTGCTGTTCTTAAACGCTTTGTCAGTAGGTGGAGCCATAATGCCACTTTCCATTACTTTGTTTGACTACACTGAGTGGAAGTTTTTCCTGTAACACAGCTAAAGAATGTAAGCATGTCCACATTGACAGTTTTCGAAGTTTGTACATTAAGTGAAGGTGTTCATACTTCATACATAGTTCCATGTCTATTTGTATTTAATTGTTTTATGCAAATACTCTTTACAACAGTTTAATCTGTTAACATACTGTACTTAATTAATGGCTGAATACCTAGTGCCTCACTTGTGCATACAGCAATAACATTGATATAATTAACAAGAACAGAATCTTGTCTACTGGTTATTTCAGGCTGTATTTTTGAATTTAGATTTTAGATTTGCCAAGTCAATTGACATGGAAAGAACTGAAACCCTGCACTACACATGAAAGCTGTGACAGATACAAACTAGATTGTTTTGATCATAGGTTTAATTTAAAACTTTCCAGTGGGTGTCTCTATTGAGTTCAGTTATTTTTTTTAAAACATTGCTTTAAATTCAAACATGCTTCATTTATTTTTTCTTGAAAGGCTTGGCAAAAGGAAGGACAGTCTGTCCTAACTCTACAAATAGAAGTGCCCATTGCAAATTTTAGAGTGTTCCCTTAATTTTGATTGTTTTTTTTGATTGTTTTTGGCTATCATTTTTACTGCAGAACTGTGTATCAGGAAGCAATTTTTGTTGCATGTCTCTAAAGAGAGAGCATGTGATGTTAAATGGGTGATCTATTACCTTCTGACAGAGCTGCCACTTTTCACCTCTGAAGCTGTTTGCAATCACATCTTTGGGTTTTTAAATCTTAAATTGGGATTTTTTTTACCTTGCTTGGGCCATGGTCTCCAGTTTGAAAGCGATTGGCTTAGATTGCAAGGATTGACCGTGTGATTAAGGAAAAATATTCCCTAATTTAAAAATTTCTCATACCTATTGATTTCAGTTAGTGCGTTCTTATTTAATGTGCAAGTATTATTCATTTTAACACTTAAGTTCACACCTTTTGTTAATTAGGCAATTTTGGCAGTAAAGACAGAAGTGGATTTGGAAAAGACAGAGGTAAGGTTTAAATAGAACAGAAGTTTACATTTAATACTATACTACTATATGAAGTTTGAATTAACAGTTTTGAGTTGATTTTGATAAGTGTTGTTCAAACTCATATTGGTTCCATCTTCTGGAGAAATGTTTATCATTTAACATACAAGCAATGTTTATTTTTTACACTTAACACTTGGTATTTAATTTGCAGAATATTTTGACAGTAAAGATGGAAATGAATTTGGAAGAGAGAGAGGCAAGTTGAAAATTTAATTTAAAACGTTCATGTTCTGTTTATGGGAATTTCAATTTTCATTTTTAAAAGTTAACTTTTCTATGGTATTCCATAATAGAACATTGCTTCACCTCCGTTTCATACTTAGTCATAGACACTTGATCTGTACATACTAGACTGTCATCTTGCTCAGCTAAGTCTTAATTTCATAATCGTGGTTATTGGAATTTAACAAGTGTGTGGTGTTTTACTTGTTGTGAATAATGTTTTATTAAAAAAAGATTTTTTGATATATACTGGTCAATACAATAGTGTTTCCTCGTTAGCCCCAGAAAACAAACTGTTCATAAATGCTCATGCTCTACTGAAACCACTTTTTCTCTCTTCATAGCATAAATGTCAATTTTTGAGAAAGGAATGAATTAGAGTATTAAGTTGTATTCAAATAAGCTATAAGGTTGGAACATTAAGGCCCTCACTTGTGTTGTATTGCTCATATAGTTTTTCATAGCATTTTTATAAAGTTCAGTTGAATTTACAGGTTTTTAAAGTGATCTGTAAATTGTAGGATTTAAAAAATAAATCTCATTGTGATCTGTTCAATTTTTTTAATAAAATGAAAAATTAGTGCCACAAGGTGACAGTTGTATTATGAAAGTTTTTTGTTGAAATCTGTGATTAGTTATTTTAATCGTTAAAGCATTAATTTCACTTGCTTGCAGTACTCTAAATTTAATACAGTGAAACTTGTTTTAAGAAATTGTACTTGACCCTTCACTTAATGCATTTGATATTTGATTAACTTATAATTTAAATATTTGTAGTAACCAACTTATTTGATGGCCTAGCATTTGGGTCTAGTTATACGCTTGATGTATTTATTATTTATCATTATTGTAGCTTCAAAGCATAACTTGAAAAATGTTTGGTTTCCAACAGAAATAAATGAAGATTGTACCTTTTCAAGTAGAGACAGGTTTGGAGGACAAAGAGGTAGGTCTCTAAATCAGGTATATATTAGAGAAAATAGCATGGAAATTGGATCAGACAAATACGAAGACTGCGTTTTATTCCGTATGTAGTAGAGATTTTTGATGTTTAGGAATAAGACCTCTTGGAACTGAACCTTCAAAACTATTAATCAACAAAAGAAATACGGTATGAATTGTATGTGAACACAACAAGAACTATTTGCAGTCCTTTTTTTTTTTTTTTTTAATAAAGATTTGAGACACGCTTGGATCTTGGAGCTAAAGTCATTATGCCTCACACACTCACCTCACAGATGGCGTCTCAACGCGCTTCTATTAGCAGATGAGAATTGTACAGAATTTATATCCAAACAAATCAGTATCTTCCTAGAGACAAATGCATCCTCGGGTCTCTGCAGGAACACTCTGGGGAAACTCTTAAGGCCTACTTAAGAGGACAGATTATTTCATATCTTTCCCACAGAAATAAATTAGAAACCAAGAAATTATCAGAACTAAGAAACGAAACTACTAGAATAGATGAACATGCCAGGCTTCCAAGTGAGACTCTACATAGGAAAAGGCAGGCTCTGCATTCAGAACTAAACCTCTTGACAACTAAAGAAACTGAACAACTAATTTATAAATCCAGACATTACTATGAACACGGAGAGAAAGCTAATAAGCTTCTATCTCAACAAATTCACAAGCAAGAAGTCCGCAACGCAATCCCTCTAATCACCAACACGAATGAAGACAAAATCGACCACAGAAAAATAATGCACACATTTACAGACTACTATAAATCCTTATTTTACTAAGTTTAAAGAAGACAACACACAATCTAATGCATTTCTGGATACATTAGATACCACAAATAGACACTTTTAGTGTGAAGGAACTTGATAAACCTCTGGAGTTATCAGAATTACTAGATGCTATAAAGTTACTTCAAGGTGGGAAAGCAGCAGGCCCTGATGGCTACCCAGCAGAATTGTATTAGAAATTCTCCACTCAGCTAGCTCCCCTCCTATTAGCAACATTTACAGGAGCCAAAGACCATCAAACTCTTACTCAAACTTTTCGCCAAGCATTAAACAGTTTTTCCTAAACAAAATAAGGAATTAGTGTGCATCATACAGACCAATTTCACTTTTGAATAATGATGTTACAATACTCACAAAAATCATAGCTAGAAGGATGGAGAAAGTGCTCCCTTCGGTAATATCATAAGATCAAACTGGGTTCATCAAGGGTCGACACTTGTCTTCAAATCTTCGACGCTTGTTTAATGTAATATACTCACCAACTAAGTCATACACCCCAGAAATATCATTGGATGCAGAAAAAGCATTTGACATGATTGAATGGAAATACCTTTTTACTACATTAGAGAAATTTGGGTTTGGCCCGAACATTTGTGCATGGATGAAACTACTGTATACCAATCCAGAAGCTTCAGTTTATATCAACAATATTTGTTCAGACTACTTTAAACTAGAACGTGGTACCAGACAAGGATACCCCTTGTCACCGCTGGTGTTTGCAGTCGCCATTGAACCACTGGCAATACACTGTCGAAATGCAAATCAGATAAAAGTGGATTATCAGAGAGGGACTGGAACAGAAAATATATCTCTGTGCAGATGATATGGTACTGTATATATCAGACCCACAAAATTGTGCCTGCAGTCTTAACAGCACTTACAGCATTTCAAAAGATCTCTGGTCTCAGAATTAATCTGAATAAAAGTGTACTCTTTCCAGTGAATGCTCAAGCATATAATATTAAATTAGACACCCTACCTTTTTATCATTACAGATCAGTTTAAATACCTTGGGGTAAACATCACAAGTAAATTTTGTTGTCTGCATGGAAAAAATTAAGCAAGACTTGCATAGATGGTCAACCCTTCATCTCACTCTAGCTGGAAGAAATAACACTGTTAAGATGAATATTCTTCCTAAGCTCCTTTTTTTATTTCAAAACATTCCAATAAATAATTTAAGAAATTAGATTCAGCAATAACCTCATTTATTTGGAACTCAAAACATTCACGTATCCAAAGAGCGACCCTACAAAGACAAAAGGCAGAAGGTGGCATGGCTCTACCTAACTTCCAGTTTTATTACTGGGCAGCAAACGTACAAGCTATAAAAACCTGGACACAAATAGATGAACATACACAGGCCTGGTCTGAATAGAACTAAAATCCTGCAATACTTTATATTCCCTGCTCTGTGCCCCAATAAATGCAAGTTATTGGCAGTATGCTAATAACCCAATTGTGCCTTACTCGCTCAGAATATGGAACTAATGTAGAAAGCATTTTAAGATGGAGAATCTTATCTGTGGCATCTCTGCAAGAGAACCACCTGTTTCAACCTTCGCAAACATGCAGTTTTTAATATCTGCAAAAAATTTGGGATTTACTTGCTTAGAGATCTTTATGTAGACAACGTCTTTGCATACCATGAGTAATTACAATCTATATTCTAACTTTCCAGCTACACATTTTTCTCTATCTTCAAATTAGGACTTTGTTAAACAGAACCTGCCCGATTTTCCTCATCTTGCACCCTCGTCCACGCTGGAAAAAATATTGCTCAATTTCAAGGATTCCGACACCATCTCTGCAATATATAAAATATTTTACATTCCCTCCCTTTCAAAGATCCAAGAGGAAATTGGGAAAAAGATCTCAATTAATGTATCAGAAAAGGAGTGGAAAATAGCAATGCAGAGAATTCACTCAAGCTCCATATGCGCAGAGCATACTATGATTCAACTCAAAATTATATATCGAGCACATCGGTCTCGCCTAAAACTCCAAAATGTTTCCAGGGCAAGATCCAACCTACGAACGCTGCAATCTAGTCCCAGCCTCACTGAGTCACATGTTTTGGGCCTGCACCAAATTAATGTCCTTCTGGACCACAATTTTTAATTCCCTTTCAGACCGCCTTGGTGTCACAATCGCTCCTAATCCACTAACAGCTGTGTTGTGTTCTTCCAGATGGGTTTAAAGTGGAGAAGGACAAACTGTTATTGCATTCACTACACTTTTGGCACGTAGACTTATTTTGCTAAACTGGAAGTCTCCTAACTCTCCTCTTTTAACTCTTTTTAGGGCTAATTTTTTTTTTTTTTATCTCCCAGGGCTGAGTATTTTTCCAAAAACTAACAATTTTTAAAAAAGAACACAAAGCAATTTAACATATCAAATCAACAAAAAATATTTACTTTTGACAAATGTTACTGTCTTACATGTTGTATGAGCCTGCATACTCTATGATTTCACATATCACATGCATTTTACACAGCAAAGTCTGATCTCGCTCAAAGCAGCCAATTTCAGTCATTGCCACATTGCACTGCTTACAATATGTGTTGCTTTGGTGCCTACTTTTCAATTGTCTGTTGCTGCACTTTCTCACATATATATAATGTGTGTGCTGTAGAGAGACAAGTCACCCTTTTGCCATCTTCTGAAACTTTATGAACTTTATGAATAGCATTATAGCCTGGCTCACCCCATGGGATTTGCTTCTGTTTATTACAGAAGTGAATAAAACTTTGCAGCAGAACGTACCTATCACCATGCTGCATAATCTGTCCAAAGCCACCAGGGGACAAAGCACGTTTGGACCAATGCTCCCTGAAGTTATATCACCAGTTTTGTCCCATCTCTATTTGTAATACACAGCATGCTTCATCTCGTCTTTTGTTGTGGGTTTACACTTTGAAAAACGAGAATGCGATGCAAACGCAGCCCGCGATTCAAAAAATTTCTCTGCCTACCTGTTTGTCTCGTCTGACGGTAGCTGAAAAGCAGGATCAGGAGAGAGCAGCCTGAAGTACAGCAGCTGGTGATCTGTCGTGTCCAACAGCAAGCCTTGCCGTCTTGTGAAGTCCGGTAGCCAAATCGGCTCTCAACAGATCAATATCTCTGTGTTTATCCCATGTGAACCTTGCCTTAGATGCATCGGCTGTGCGAAGGCACTCAACTGGCAGCAGATCCGCTGGCGCGGCATCAGCTGGTGTTTGATCAGCTGATGCCGGCTTCTCACTCTTGCTCAATCTTCTGATCACTGTCAATAAAATCCGATTCTGAAAAATCAGAGTCCGACTCCGCGATAATGCGCAAAACATTTTTAGCCGAGTGTTTTCTTTTCTGCACTCGCTTCGCTCCCTTGTCACATGTCGATGCCATCTGGCCATTGTTTACATTTCGCAACTCACGCACACGCAAGGATTAGTTGCTGAGTCAACGAGTCTAGCATTCCTCCAAGCACAGAGGGAATGCCTGTGATGTGACAGTGAGATTTGTCGCCATTAACAGCTGATTATCGCCCTCTATCCCTGGATGTCGACTTTAGTCGACATGTGCCCTCAACCCCTCCTGTTAACAAAAGTCGACATCCGCCCTAAAAGAGTTAAGTCTGAGGGAATCCGATGTTTTATACTATTTGAAATTGGGGAAAATCAAATACTCAGGATCTGTACAGATTTTTTTCAAAACATGGCAGGATCTAATCAGTAATATTTTAGAATAAGCTCTTAAAGCACAGAGGAAGCAATTTCTGTATTTCTTTTTCTTCTCCATCCATCTTTTGGCTTATCAAACTTAGCAATTTAGGTATGTTTACAAGCCTTAACTTTTACTCTGTTGGCCTTGTTCTCTCTCTCAGGGGTTTGGGGTCGATTTGCTCTCAGTCCTACTTTCTGTAAAAATTGATTTGTATGGAATGATTGCAATAAAATTAAGAAATTAAAAAAAAAAAATAATAATTTGACACACACTGAACCCATGTTCCATTAAATATCACGATAGAAATGTGATTAAACTTTTAAGGATTAAGTATGGGCATCTGCTTTTGTAACCTGAACTGTTAGTATCCATTTTTGAAATAGAAGTGAAAAATTAGAAATTCAGTCAGTTCTTGTATTTTTAAAGATTCTTCTGTGTTTGTACTTGAAAATGAATCCAAAACTCAATCAGGTATATTCATTGTAAGAATGTCTTCAGATTGTTGGTTGAAATCACAATGGAGAGCCTCCAAGTGCTGAATCATCTGAATTCCCTTCATTCTAAGTTTTGTTTGCACAAAAGACGTTTTAATCTAGTTGGCTTGTACAAAAATCTTTTTTTTCTTTTTTTCTTTGAAACTCTAGCACAGAGTCAAAGAGCTTATAAAATTGATTCAAACAGGCACAAATGATAGTGAACTTTGCTATGTAGTAGGAGTCGATTAAATTCTTCGTTTTCAATACAAAGTTATCCAAGCAATCAGTTCAATGAATGACTTCTGATTTTGTTGACAGCTGTAATTCCAGAATGTAATGACCTATGTAGGCAATCACGTAGGTGATCAGGTTTTTGGCAGCAAAATGTTGATGAGCAATCATACAATGTACGTTGAATACACGTGGCTCTGCCTTTTTAAAATATACAATAAAACCATGATGGCACCTTACCATTGATGGAGCACCATTGGTAGTTTTGCTTTAATGTCAGTTAGTAATTTTTTAGCACATAATTCTTGGAAGTTTTTTTTCTATGTATCCTACATATGTTAAAAGTAAGGCTTCATTTCCTGTTAAAGTAGACTCGTCAAGTTATATAGCAAAATGGGTTTTTTTAAATAATTATATAATGAGTCTTCTGCATCCTTGGCTATTTCATCAATTCTTCATTGCACTCTGTTATCGCTCAAAGGAATTTTCTTCATAATATCAGATGCTGGTTTGCGCAGTACAAGCGTGTATGAACTGACTAACAACTGGTTGGATTAGTTCTTCAATACCATGAGGATTTCCCAATTTAGCAAGCAGTAAGGAAATGTAAGAGGCGCACAACCCATCATCTTTGGATGCTGCTGAAAACATACATGTCAATTTGTTGCTTCAGAAATTTTTCTTTTAAGTGTTTCAAAATATGATATCCATTTGTTTTTCATCAGCATATTGATTTGTGAAAACCTTTTGGCAAATCGGGCACATTGGTAATGTTTTGTTTGTAGGTGACTGAATAAAGCCGTATTTCAAATGTTCAATATTTGCATTTCTTCTTGGGTGCAGTCATGATATCTGTAAAAAGTTGAATTTAACAAATACAAAAATGAAGATTTATCACATGCCTAAACCAGAATATTTTAAAATATTTTATTATATATAAAAATACATGTAAACTTCTGTTTTACTGGAATACTAAGATGCCTTTGTAGACATGGGGTATTCGAGCTCCCCAGGCACCCAACACAAACAGGCACGGATACAAATTAAAAGGCACAAAGTCTTTTATTGTGGGAGAAACCTCTTCACAAGTACCATGAAGTTCAATAAGCATACTCTTTGTCTTCCTTTCTCTTTCTGGTCACTGCCTCCTCCACGCAAGCTTTGTCCACCTGACTCTGGCTCGTCCATGTGAGGCAAGCAGCTCTTTTTATCTAATTCCTCAGTTTCCAGTGTCATGACCCTGCAGCTTCGAACCACTTCTGGGTGAGGTTGGAGCTCTATGAAGAAGGGACTCCCAAATCCCACAGCTCCCCCTGGTGGCCCCCATGGGACCTAACAAGGATGTCCCCCCGCAGCTACAATACCCAGCATGGCTTGTGGGTACCCATGTAATGATCTGAACCTGGGTAGGGCTGCCAACTGTCCTCGTTTTTACTGCGCCATGGACTGTCCGGAAGGAATTTATAAAATTTTGAAAATGTCCAGAATTTTGGCTCATTAAATTTTTGAAAATCTCCATATCCTTATTGGTAAAAGTTGAAAGCTGTACACCAATCAGCATTTGCGGAAGTAGTGCACACACTTTTTTTCCCCCCCAGAGTCTTCACTTTCATTCCGGTAGTCAACAATGCAGATATTAGCGAACTGTCAATGTCTGCCTAATTTGGCTTTTTCACTTCCGTGGTGGTTATTACCACTTCAGGATAAGCAGAAAGTTGACCAGAACACAAGATTAAGTGTTGATACTAGAATACTGTTTATATAGGCTGAGAATCTTAAATCCTAATGTTTAAGTCAATAAACCTTTTTTAACAGGTGTTAGGGGACTTTCGAACAGAGGAAAACCTAGAGGTGGTCACAGGGGTGGCAGAGGAGGAAGAGGGAATGGTAAGCATTTTCTGCTTGTTACTATGAAATTGTATACTGTTTAGTCCTACTGTGGAGATTAATAGAATTGTATGGTATGTCATAATACTTGTATATTATAAAGTTATATTTTAAATGGCTCGGAGGCTAGGGATATGCACTGGCAATTAGAAGGTTGTGGGTTTGAATCCCATAAATGCCAAAAGGTACTCTCCTGTTGGGCTTTTGAGCAAGGCCCTTAACCTACAATTGCTGAGCGCTTTGAGTAATGAGAAAAGCTCTATATAAATGTAAAAATTATTAAATGCTTTTTTTAAATGTCAACATTTGAAAAGTTGAGTACAGTGTCCTTCACATTAGTTCAGCTGTTAACTGCATATTTTAATCTTCATATCCTACAAAGAGATCTCAATGTGTGAAAACTATCACCACCAGCTACTTATTATTTAAAACTAGCAAAATACCCGCGCTTTGCAGGGGAGAAGTAGTGTGTTAAAGAAGTAATGAAAAAGAAATGGAAACATTTAGAAGAGTTGGAGGATTATCTCCAGTACTGTGTTAAGGGACTTTTTTTCGTTTTGTTATGCTTTAAAGCTTAATACTTTTTGGTGGGCAATTAGAAAATGGTTGACAGGCTTGCTAACAATTTACTGTATCTTTCTAAACCTGAATTCCGTAGATTAATATACCTTTTCTGATTCATAATATTTAAACTACATACAGTTGTTTCAAGTTTGCTTTAAGCTTAGCCTAAATTATTTTATGAGTTACTTTTGAGTCTTTTTGTCAAGTATATCACGAATTCCTACTCTTGAGGCATTCTAGGTTTCAGGTACTATCAAGGGAGATACTAACAGGGGAGCCGAAGGGCAATAGACTTAGAAATGCAAATGACAACCAAAGGAAGAAAAAAAAATTAAGTCTTGTGAAAAAACCTTTCAAAATGACAGCCTGCTCTCCTGCATCTCATGTCTCTTTAAACTTCAGAATAGTTATTTCTTATTCTTAGTAGACAAGAATCGGCAGCAACTCCCTATTCAACCTTATCAAACTCCTAAACACCTTTTTAGAATAATGACTTGGTCAGCTTGAACCACAAAGTTGTTCATTAACTGTTTAGCCTGAAACATGCATACTACTTGTATAAACCTTTGTTATGGAGATTGGCCAAAATTTTTAAATGAGAGCTTTTTAGGTACCTTGCCAGTTCACAGACTCCAGTGAAGGGTTAAACTATACTTTTCATGTGTGTAGATATGCATATTTCTATGTACCTTTCCCATATCAAAAACTGAGATTTGATTTATTTTTTTCTCGCTACCAGAGTACTTCGCTGTGTTGGGGGTTTGTTGACCAATAGATCTTGTTTATTAAATCTAAACCGGTTGGTGGTGATTGAAGGTATTTCCCTCTGTCTATAAAGCGCTTGGAGTAGTGAGAAAAACACAACAAAACAAAAGTTTAATAAATATTCATCACAGAGAAACTTTAGCTTTGACTAACTTGCCTAGCTAGCATTTGGCATAGTAGCATTGACTTACCATGTACATAAATAACCTTTCATGTCAGAATTATAGTTCATTGCAATACTCAGCTGATGTATGCTAAGCTACAACATGAGTGTAGATATATTTCCAAGGTGCTCCTATATTTACTCAGTTAAGCAGTGTACACTATTAAATAGCATATTGCAAAGTAAAGAAGGTTCCAGTGTTGTAAACTAACAAATTTTAAATTGTAGAAACGCAGCATTTTTTTTCTTCTTGCACCAAGGCTTTTTACTTAAGCACTTGACTGATACTTATTTTATGTTAAATGTCACTTAAGTTTTCTGTGATGGCTTATCTTGTAGAATAGAAAATGTAAACTGTCTTATTTTTGTTTTTGTTATTTTCCACCTGATTTAGGTGAATTGGATGACAGTTCCTGCAGAGAAGTAGAGTTTTCTTCAGGTCAGTTAAATCTGGACTTGTCAATCTTAACATACATTTTTTATTTTCTCTTGGAGTAATTTTTTGTGTGTTGTCCCTTTACTGTATATAAAATTTTGGTCAAAACCTCTTAATTGCATTATTTATATTTGACTTCACAGGATGGGGAAGAGGAAAATTTGGCAGAGGAGAACACAAAGGTAAGGTGCCAACTTTGTGTTTTTTTTTTTTTGCCAATAGTGTAATCTGTTTAGAGTTCTGTGAAAGTATGCATTGTTCCCAGTTTGGGTCATGACCCTGTTTATAAATGGAGTAAATGTTTTGTGATCTGAAGTTAGATTGGCTATTTGACGGACAACAAAGTAGATTTATTGTTTTTCAGGTTGAAATGAT
Source organism: Polypterus senegalus (assembly GCF_016835505.1). Taxonomy (NCBI): domain Eukaryota; kingdom Metazoa; phylum Chordata; class Cladistia; order Polypteriformes; family Polypteridae; genus Polypterus; species Polypterus senegalus. The sequence continues at coordinate 65,109,794 of NC_053160.1, read as the reverse complement.
TTCTTCAGTCATGGTTTATATTAATTTGCCATATAAAATTGTGTTGTAGATGTTGTGTTTTTTTTTATAAATTTTCACTTAACAGATGGAAAATGCCATGAAAGTTACAAAATGTACATTTTTCAAACCAAAAATGTTGCAAGTAATGATCCATGTCTTGGTTATAAACATACTGCAAAACAGTGTCCGTAGCATTTTAACAAAAAACAAAACGTTATAATATTAAACCATTTTAGAAGGGGACTGGCTCTGTTCTTTACTTTGCTTTATGTGCTCTTGCATGATGACCTTTCAATTTGTGGAGCATGGTTTCACCACAGAAAAGTAATCAAGCACTGTTATTGACATTATTTAATGTCCAAATATAAAGTGCAGTATCTGTTCTGTTGACTACTAGACAATAACTGAAAGCGTCCTATGTTACGATAATCTGCCCACTCCATACTGCTGGAATGATAATGGGCAACGTGTACTATAATGATAGGGAATATTCATCAAGCTTGTAGCATGCAATAAGAACTGAACGGAAATTTAGGCAGTACTTGAAGTGGAACCACGTTACTGGTGGTACTGCTCTGTTGTTGGAGTCTTATTCGTTCTCCCAGTGTGACATTTTACATGAGTTAGTCAGCTCCTCCTGAAGAGACTGGAGTATGTTGATACAAGTATATGCTATCATAGAGTCTTGTAGATTGCAGCCTGTTGAAGCACTAGGTGCCTGTATGCACCAGTAAGTTCAGTTCAAGCTCTAGTTATAGGCATACATTCATCCTTGAGGGCAGGATTGTGGGGAAGTTACAAGACAGGACTTATCCCTGGATGGGGTTCCAGTCCATTACAGGGTGCGCGTACACACGGAGGATAGGGTAGAGGCACTTTAGCAAAAGGTGGCTCTCAACATTTTACCACTGTGGGAGTTAATGTCCATCAGTCATTGAAACAGTTTACATTAATTTTCTTTGGTGCAAGGACACTTCTGTAAGACTGCTGGAGCTAAATACTCTGTGCTTGGTCACTAATGGCTGTTAGGTGTCCTTATGCTGTTTGGAAAGGATGATTTTATGGACGTTTTAAAAAAAAAGTCATCCTCCAAAACAGAAAGGTGATTCATTTTGAAAGAACTTCGTCGTTATATTCATGGAAAATGCTTAGCTCATCTGGGAAAGAGAAAGCGGAATTTAGTACTTTTGTAAAGTTTATTAGCATCCTGATTCTTTTTCCATTCAAGTCCAGAAGAAAATACTTCAAAATAAAGGTTTTACCTAATCTTGTGTTCAGTGCTTTTTGGAAAGAAAAAGTGATCCTTCATACATGGTTGATCTTATTTATCCATTCTCCAATTTGAACTTGTAAATACGAGAGAACAGCCTGAAATTAACACCTTTCTAGATTTGTTTTACAATATGATGTTTTTTTCCCTAATGTACATTCTATTTAGCTATTTTTTGCTGGTGCTCATCTTCACACAGGTCAAAGAAATGCAAATTGATAACATTGCCATATATCTGGTATTTAATTTGTAGAAAATGAAGGAATAGGCAGAGCACGAGGTTCTCAAAGAATATCTCGAGGTAAGTAGCAATGAAGCAACTGGCTTCTGAATTTTTTTTACAGTTTTACATTAATTGACAGTTTTTGCACCGTTCATGACAAAGTAGCATATTTCTGTTTAGTCATGTTTGTGGGTTTTTGTGTTTCAGCTGTAATGTCCACATTTTTTCAATTTAAAGATTAATGCAGTGCTATAGGTTTTTTGAGTTATAATTGATTTGTAAATGTGTTTTTTAGTGTAAACTCAGATTGTAATCTTACAACTTTGCTCTGCTATTATACTGAGAGTCTTGACTCCTCTTGCTGCTTATCTTCCACTATATTTTTACTGTTTTATAAATTTACAATAAATTAAATCTGCTGAACTAGAAGAGAAAACAAAGATAATTTCAGACTATTTGGTTATTTTGTAGGCAAAGATGTTACAACTTATTTCCTTCTACAAGGGTAAACTGAAAGATGTTTAATTTCTCAAAGAAAAATATTTAACTTGACAAATCCATACAAAGAGGCAAAATTAAAATGGACTACAAAATTTGAATGGAATACTTTTGTGCCTCGTGACTTTTTTGCTTTTAAGTTAATTGTCAAAACCTGATTGTGCATTCATTTCAGAAGCAACAAGATTTTGCCTCCTTTAGGCTTTGTGATTTTTACAGCAGCATTTGTGAAACTTTTTAAATATAAAACTCTGGTATATTATGTTTAGCACACAATGTAAATTATATAAGGTGTATGTTCCACAATGTTTCTGGTAAAGTAGAAGAAATGTTATTTATTTTTAAAGCATTTAAACATTTTTCTTTGAGTAAAGACATCTGGCTGAAACAGAGCCTCATTCTCACTTAAGAAATGCAGGAACTAAAGTTTATATTCTACTTTTTGGTATTTAGTGGGATGCTTAGGGTGTCAACCAAAAGTTAGTAAAGTTGCCATTATGGATGGAAGCATGTGTTTTATTAACTTGTTAGTGTTGAACTCCTTATACCATGGCTTGATCTTTCTTTCAAACCTAACTACAGCCGAGGATTTTTTGGTACTTCAGATATAATCAGTGAGACTGATTGGTTAAATTGCCACTATACCAAGTTAAAGTAATATGTAGTTATGGTAATGAGCAAATTTATAAATTCGTCGGGGGCCTCATGTATAAACGGTGCGTACGCACAGAAATGTTGCGTAAGAACTTTTCCATGTTCAAATCGTGATGTATAAAACCTACACTTGGCGTAAAGCCACGCACTTTTCCACAGTATCTCATACCTTGTCGTATGCAAGTTCTCCGCTTGGTTTTGCAGACTGGCGGCACCCAGCGTCAAAGCAGTGCTACTGTTCCTGTGTGGTTACTCTTTATTTTCCTGACACGGCTTTATAAATACACTGAAACTAACCGCATATTGTTTATTAGTGTAATGCATCTGATTGTAATTAACTTGTAACAATATAATGGTCCAGGGAACAGCCATAGTATTCCAAATACCATAACTACTTTAGCGTTGTTACTCTAACTGCACCACCTTCTTCCAGCTGCTCCCATTAGGAGTTACCACAGCGGATCATCTTTTACCATATTACTCTCACTGCACCACTTGGGAGTATTTATATCCCTGAATCTGAGTGTGAATCACAGCAGCATCTGATTGGAAAGAGAATTATCGGTATATAGCTTCAAGAACATGCTGTCTCAGCCTCGGCAAAACGTTTCAAAGCCTTTCATGTACAGACCTCGCGGTTCAGAAACAGTTTCATCCCAAGAACTTCAAACCACTCAATCAAGTGCTCCTTGTAGAACTGTTAGTACTTAAGTACAATTGCCTCACTGTAAACTTGCACTACAGTTATATTACACAACCTGCGCCACTTTATAAAGTGCGTATTTACATATGATGACGATATCATTTTTAAGGTGAAATGCAGCAAAATATGTTATACAGATAAAACTTTAACTTCATTTAAATCTATATTCACTGGGACTGGCGTGAAGTATAGAATAATTAAACATGTACTACGAAGATATTTCAATGTTCCTTAAACGTTTTGAAGAATCGGCGCTCTAAGCTTATAGATGGCTTAACATATATTACAGAGCTGATTGTGTGGGGATCGGTTACTTGGAGAAAGAAAAGCAAGAACTGCAGGGGTGGCCATGCCAATAATATATGGAGTATAAAAAAGAAATAGAAAATAACGACACAGCTAAAAACGCAGCGGCAAATTTCGACAAAAGTTAAACGCTTGTGTCATGAGCACGAGGCGGCTATGCAGTGTCTGCAACGGATGTGGCCATCCACCGTGCATAAGATACCATATTGACATTGGACATGGAGCTGCCCATGAGTACTGCTGTAATAAATAATTTCATTGAAGGTGGCACAGAATCACTGCGCAGTGAAACCCATGTTTAATAACATGCTTTAACTATCATCATGAAAATATCACATATGCATCTCAGTATTTTAGTTATTCAGAGAGCTGTAATATGAATGTAATGGATTCTGTGTCCTGTCAGAGGAAGAGAGCCGGTTTAAGAAGCACGTAGTGATTCATACACACACAGCACGTAGATCACATACAAAACAAAGCATTTAATGTGCTATACTTACGATGTGATTTGAGAAACTGGTTAATTAAACGATTTTAAGATGAAATTTAAGATGTTCTATTTTAATGACAAAATAAACTACGTGATTAAAGTGGAAATTTCGAGATTGTAGTTGACATTTCGTGCTTTTTTTCCCCCCACTGTTTGCCTTTTTTTTTCCTCTGTACCCTAATAAGTTTTCATATGACACTCAGACAATGGGCTACAACTCGCCTTTTCACGGCGACTTTGATATGCGACTTCTTTTTTATTTCCGGCACTGTGCGATTTTGTGAACGTGAGCTTTAAAGTTTCTCCAACACCCTGTCAATCGATCAACTTCCTTTTGTTGATTATACCACGGTTTAATTAAACAAATAGTATGTTTTTTCCTTTGCCTCCACTTGGTATTTGCTGAAATTCTTATTTTCCCCCGTGCTTTTCCCGTTGTCTTTTCACAGAAGGCTGCGCTTAAGGGCGATTTATATTGATTTGCATATTCAAATAGGCATAATTCTGGGAGGAGTTGGGGCGCTGCATAAAGCGCATGCACGAGCGTAACTTTTCACACTGATCAGGATTTATGTAGTGGAAGAACGTGGAAGTTGGAGTACGCACAAATTCCTGCATCTGGATTTTTCTGTGCGTAAGCACATTTCGGCTTTTGTGCTTACACCATGTTACAGTGCGAATTCTACGCACGGCGTTATACATGAGGCCCCTGGTCTGTTTCTTGCTAGACCATAATTCCACTCAAGCTATGTAAAAGATGAAATGTCACCCACAGAAACCTTATTTTGTTCCTCCTAAATGCAAATTCACTTCATTAAAACTTTAAGAGACTGTTAGCTATATCTCTGTCTTCTAACCTATGAACATTAATTAGATTTGAAAGCAGCTGCAGTATTGTTTTTTTTAAATGTTCTACAAAACTGTATGACGTGTTTTTTGTTGTATAGGTGGCTATAGAGCAAATGATGAAGAGGTTTTTTCAAAAACCACAGGTACAATCTTAGTTCTTCCTTTTTTTAATTTATAGTCAGTAAATAATAATTGCCATCTTTAAGAAACATAATCTGCAAGTTGTATACAAGTTGTACCTGTTTGTGTATGTCTCCCTCAGCTGTTTGCCCTGGTTTTTTCAGTGTTATGGTAATAGTTAATACACATTTAGGGTTCAAATTTTACTGAAAACCTTTTTTTAATGTTGATTTTTGAGAACAACATTTTTGACCTGTGCACTTTGTGATCAACATACAGCCAAATAACCAGTCCCATTTGGAGCTTTGTTGGCAAATAACTATGTAATATAGCATCTGCCGATGGCTAAGGAGTTGGATGAAAGCAGTAATTTTCGTGTGCCATTGTTATGATTCCATGAAAGAACAGGCTTTTTTTAATTCACCAGCATTATTTGCCAAGTGAATCAATTTGTGTTTCACAATATGTAGCACAGCACACACCCGGGGATTTGTGCTAGTAACAACCTTTGCTACACAAATTTTTGTTTTTGCACAACAGAACTTTTTCTAAGTAGTATCAAATGCTAAACAGTGCCTCAAATCAAAAGTATCCTTTTCTCTGTTAAAGGTATGTCTCCCCATCCACTTTTTTTTTTTTTTGTGTGAGGCTAACCCACGTTGCAATATGCCCATTACATTGCAGATTCTAAATTGCCCAGTTGGCTGTTGGCAACATTTCAGCTGTGTTGGGGTTGAGAGACTGCTTCTTGCTTTTAGTTTCTGTACAGAAGATGAAAATGCAATTTGCTTTAGGTTAGTAGTTTTGGCAGTTTTCTTCTAAAATTATCATGTAGACATCTGAAGATATTGCCAGTAGTGAAATGCTGAAAATGTAATTTTAATAGTCTTCTGTTGTATGCACCGGAACATACGGTCACTAAATTTTATTTTATTCCAACGTCATCCAATATCATTTTCTAAGATTCTTCTGCTGTTAGCTGACATAAGTATCCTTGGCAAGTGATGTTCGCTTTTTTTTTTTTATATACCTTATACATTTCAGGTGAATGACAATCATACATTCATTCATACATTTTAATATGTGATGTTGTAAAAACCTTTGACCAGTTCTATATTTTATCTCCACATCCATATCTCTCTCTCTCTCTCTCTCTCTCTCTCTCAATGTATGGGTATATTGTGGGGGGAAAAAACTACAGAAAATCTTTTCTTGATATTTTAAATACTGTGCATTTGTTAGCTTTTTAAGTGTCCTTGAGAAATTATGCACACTAATTACCCAAGTTGATTTTAACTTTATTTTAGGGTCACTTACTTCAACACTAGAGGAGAATGGTGAAAAGGCAGGTATGTTGGGTATTTTTTTTTTCTTCTTTAAGTACAGGTTAATAAATTTAAACGAGTAGCAGTGAAAGAATCTTTTGGGCTATTTATATGGGTTGCAGTTAATTAAAAGCTGCTGACCAGAGTTAACTGTGGTAATGGCATGCTGAAAGTAGGTGGTCTTTAAACCTTATGAAAGAATTAACCATTTAAAGTGATCCTCATTGACAAGTATAAATGATATAATTGGAAAATTAAAATGTTAGTAAAAGTTCATAGTCAGATGTGTAATTACAACTTAATTGTGCTGGCATTACTTATTTTATTGCTAATCAAGTGATTACCAGTATGATTTTAAGTAATCGGTGATAGAAATAGTTATGCATTAACAAGTGACATAACTGAACAATAACACGGTAGGGATTTTATCTTAAGCTTTCCAAACTCTATTATTGGATAAAGATAAACAAGTAAAAGGCTTAATATAAAATCCTTATCTGTGTGGCATTTCAAATTACCAAAAAAGTAAATAAGGGCATCCTTATAATATTTATAATATCTTTTCTCATTATCCACAGCGCAGATTTCTGGGGAAAAACATAGCTGGCATATTAAAATATTACACAAGGGTGCACTTTGTTTTTCAAAGTTCAGTTTTGAATAGATAGCAACCTTAATAAAAACTTAAATGTTATAGCATTTTAGGTTCTTCAAATGAAGACATGTTTTTTTTTCTTTTTTCTTTTTTCAATTCTCCTTTCAGTTTTAAATTAAATACTTTTAGTTATACGTAGTCTACAATTTTCTATTTTCAGGGAAATCAAAGAAAAGTCAATAAAAATGTCATAGGTATTCTAGCTTTTTAAAGCACAGACATCAAAATGATGATGAAATGATCTATGGAGTTTGCCGAAAAGTCGACATACTGTGCACTCCTCAGCCTCAGTTTATATAAGAGTGGTGCACAGTGACCTCACCTCTGCCTCAAGGGCTAAAGCTGCTCAGTTTGGTAAAAAGCAAAAGACGGTTTTGCTTTTTTGTGCAATTGTTTTTTTTTTTTTTTTTAAATCCTCACTTTGCCTGGGTTTCATTTGTGCATTACAGGTAGTTGTAAGAGTTTCTGTTCCTACTTTACCATGTAGGGTTGCACAGTTCTATTAACCAGTAACGACGTACTGGCACGGTAACCTGCAGTGAATCCACTTGACTTGAGCATTCCTAGTTTTCCTTCTCTTTCTCTGTTTATCATTTGTTTGCTCAGAAGTTGATGCACTTGCTGTTTCCTGAGCAGCTCTTCTTTTCTCCACCCTAGCGGCCTGCTGCTTCTTTTCTTTCGTCGGCATCTTTTCACATTAAAACTGATTGTTAGTTTTTGTGTTGCAATTATGTTTTCTTTAATTTTTCACTTAAGCTGGCACTTCAATCAGCCTCAAGAATGATTAGCGAAGGTGGTAGGGAATGAGAACGGCGCCATGCTGCTGAGAGTTGATTCAACAATAAAATAAAAATAGACTAATAATCATCACCCCGAAAGCGGATTGTAGACATCACATAGTATGTGTACCAAATTTCAAGTCAATAGGTGAAACGGTTTGCGAGCTTCAGGTGATTTTAAAATCCTGGACAGACAAACGAACAGCCACGATAGCGTATTGTATAAGAAGAAAACGAACACAATTGCAGCTGCCTCGGACTACTAATTGTGAAAGTGGTGACAGTTGCATTTTCTTTAGTATTCCTACTTTGTCTCGATTTAAGGTTTCCCTGCTGCATGCTGTTCTAAACATCATACAGTGTTATCAAGAACACTCCTTAACACTAGAATTACCAAAGTGTACGAAAAAAACTCGGCACCTCTCCGTCAGCATCTTTTGTTTTGTAAATGTTGATAAGCACAAGCAGCCTACTATACAACCCTCCCACTGCTGCAAAAATCGCTCTCCCAGCTCAAGCCTTGTTTATCAGGGCGTGAGGTAGTACCTAGAGCTGTATTGACTAAATAATGTATCGTTATTTGGAACACATGCATTTCATGTGTGTTCCATGTCTACAAAGATCTGTAAGTGTAGCATGGCAGAAATGTTGAACACATACCTAAAAGACAAACTTCATGTTTTAGTACTAACGACAAAATGTAGACATGAAGTGTATCATGTATTGTGTGAAAACTGAAGTCCACATATCAATTATGCACTTTTCACTACTTTGGTAGTATAGCGGTTAGAGCTGCTGACTAATAATCAACAGGTCACAAGTTCGAGGCTAGCAGTGTCACAAAATGAACGTTATGAGTAGTGAACTTCTCTTAGTGTTAATATTATACAATAAAAGCATCCATTTGATTTGAGGGTGTAAATGTATGGTGGTTGTAAAGCATTTAGCGTTTTTTAGTTTTATTCTCTGTTGCGTTTATACTTCCTCCCCCCCACCCCCCGATCGGGCACTGCTGTTTTCAAATGTTTTCACGTGCTGTAACAGAGGTGAACTCTTGACAAGGGTTCTACATTGGAGAAAGAGAAGAGAAGAGATGCCCTTACCGCAAGAAACGTCCACTCACATATAAGAACACTGCAGCTGCACCAGGTGTAAAGGCGAAAGATGGCGCAGTTGGGATGCAGCAAGAGGTCCAGTGTCATTCAGCCAGTCAGTCTGCTCCACATCTGTACTTCAACGAAACAGCACTTCTTACAGAGCTCGCCAATGTATCGTGCCAAGTCCTGTTATTACTTTGTGATGACCTTTACATTAGAAACATTTGTTGGTTACATAAAAGCCAGATTGAATGTTATTTACCTTGATTTACTTCTCTTCCTACAGCATAAAGTCACAAGTAGACTTTCTCTAATCGACAAGGGCATGCTCACAAATTGCATATGTAATTTGCAGCTCATTACTCAAAATGCTCAAATCACTTCCTCATACATATGCTGTTTAGCTTCTGCCATGTTGCCAATTACTCTACCAACTCAAACTATTTAAAATGTATCATCCTTGTGACAGTTTTACAAGCCACTTGCTTAAAGGTAATGCTTTAACTTAAAACTTGACTTGAACCTCCAGATTAGGAGCTAACATGAGACCCGCATGCTTAATGTAGATCTTCGTCCAATCTGTTTTTTTTTTTTCTCCCCATGTTTTCAGATACTAAAAATGTACCTGTCAATGAATCTGTGATACATCACCATCACTGGCTTATTTTTTTTCCCTCCCTATTGTTTTTTTGTAGGCCCTAAAGTGACATATGTTCCACCACCTCCACCAGAAGTAGAAGACTTAATCTTTGCTCATTATGAAACAGGAATCAACTTTGACAAATACGATGATATTGTTGTAGAGATTTCTGGTAAAAATGTTCCTCCAGCTATAATGGTATGTTTTCCATTGCTTAGCAATTAATGCTATTCATTTATTAAATTTTATTTTGTGGGTTCAGTTAAGCTTGCAGGCATTATTGTCTTCAACAAATGGGGCGAAAACTCTCATTTCATTACATGCCTAGTTAATTTCTGCTTTTAAATGATTTTTTAATTTTTTTTTAAATACAGTGGAACCTCCGGTCACGACCATAATTCGTTCCAAAACTCTGGTGGTGACCCAAAGTAATTTTTCCCCATAGGATTGTATGTAAATACAATTAATCCGTTCCAGACCATACGAACTGTATATAAATATATTTTCTTTAAAGATTTTTAAGCACTTTATCTCTTTTTAGCTGACTTGCACTTCTATTCATGATGAAGCTTGGTAGTCGTGGTAATCGACAGCTCCTGGGAACAGTTACGGATGCTGACCGCTTCTCACCTGTGTACTTAGGTGAGAAATGCCCACATCAAGAACTCCTCAGGAACTGCTTCAGCCACACGCCCCCTCGCTAAGCCACGAGTGCGGTGATAATTTATTAAAACTTGACCTTTTTGACGGGAGCTGTGGACCCGCTATACCACAGGAAGAAGCTGGGTTACAGTTTTGAGGGAGAGTCCCTCTGTGTGATGCCCCGAGAACAACGTACAGTACAGGGGGAGACTGAACACATGCAGAAATCATTGGTGCATACGATCCGGAAGGGAAACTGGCTTGTTCATCAGCAGAGTGTGTGGTCGTGAACAGATGCAAAAGTTTTAATTTTTTGGTTGTAACCCGATTTGTACATGTTCAGAGATGTTCATGATCCAAGGTTCCAATGTAATTTGAATTTTTTACAATATTTTTATATAAATTCTTCAGATTCCAACAAGCCAGATTTGGTGTTGAGGTGAATGGAATCTGTCTTGAACTAGTTTTTTTTTGTTTTAAATTATGAACTTTTAGACTTGTATGGTATTGGGAGATTATTAGAAGCAAATGTTTTAGTCTTCAAAATCTAATGTTTGAAATACTAATGTCTGCTAAAGTTGCCAGTTATTCTCATTGCCATATCATTCTCTTCTTATATTGGCCATTGTTTTCATGCTTTTCTTTAGAACTTTGAAGAAGCTCAGTTTTGTGATTCATTATGCAAGAACATTTCAAAATCCGGGTATATAAAACCCACTCCAGTTCAGAAGTATGGTATTCCGATCATTTTAGCTGCGAAAGATCTGATGGCGTGTGCTCAGACAGGATCTGGAAAAACTGTAAGTGGGTCACAAATCTGTGTTCATGCCTATTGTATAAAATTGTAAACATGCATATAGTAAAGATCCTTTTATATTTTTGATCTGGTTCTGGTTATTATGGTACAACATGAAATTATTTTTAAGTTGTATACTCCTTTTAACTTGGCTTTTTTTTGGTAAATCTTTCATTTGCAACAGTAAATTTTAAAATTCTTATTTGGCTCATTTTGGAAATAAGAGAAACGGTGGTACGTACAATAGGTGTTTCTGGAATTATCGTTTTGTAGCATCAGTTATACTTACTGTGGATCGTGCACTGCTAACATTACCAATGTTCTAGACAATACAGTAGATTTTAAAGCTGGTGTACTAAATTTCAGATTTATTGTGTTAAACCTAATGTAGCTAAAGAGAGAGTGAAACAAATTGCCTTATGGGCCTATCTGTTAGTGTTTGTGACATTTTTTTCTCTTACAGGCTGCTTTCCTTTTACCACTTCTGCAACATTTGATGCAAGAAGGCGTTGCTGCTAGTAGATTTAGTGAAATACAGGAGCCCGAAATAATAATTGTTGCACCAACAAGAGAGCTCATCAGTCAAATTTATTTGGAAGCAAGAAAGTTTGCTTTTGGGTAAAGTATATGCATTTGTTTTTTATTCCACAAATAGCTATGTGCTTAATTTGTCCTATTAAAGGTATATCAACCTTGAATTTTAAGTGTAACTTTTTATAGTGCTGCTGCTTAATGGTTTTGTTGTCCTGGGCTTGAACTCTGTGTCCGTTTGATCGTGAAGAGTTTATACATTGTTCTTGCATTTTCAAGGGTTTTCCCTCATCTTCAAAAATGTGCAGGCTTTGCTAACTTGAAACTTCAAATTATCCAAGCTTTTAGCATGATTGTGTGAATGATTTGACCCTAGGATGGCCTACCGTCCTGTCTTACACTGCATTGCTTACTGCCTTGTGATCTGTGCTGCTGGGATAGGTTGTGACCCTGAGTTGTATTTTGCAGATACAAGAATGTTATGTTTCATACATCAAATAAGGTGGAAATGCCCAAATTGTCAGCTTTTGTAATTTTCTGAGACAGGCTATTTTTTTAAATAAATTGTCTAATTCTTAGATGTGTCATTTCCATTGCCTGTACTGTACATCACTTTTTAAAAAGCCATAACATTATTATTTTTTTTTAAGTATAAATTATTACATACAAGTGTAGCTTGGAGTACGCACCACCAGTTTTTGATTATAATGTAAAGATTAGAGAGATGCATTAACTGTCCTATGTATACTGACAGGTGATTGTTTTACAATTTTTTGCATTCCATCTGATTTTAGATGTGCAAACTATTTTAAGATGTATTAATTTATCCCTGAGTAAATAGGGTATTTAAGTGATGTTGGGCTATGAAACAAGTCTGATGCTGAAGTTTTTCAAAATGAGAATGACATAATATATTTGTAACACTCGCTTAAACTAATATCTTATGTGGAAGGATCAGAGTGCGAAATTTAAATGGCACAAAATTTAATTACATAATTACACACTTCTGTGTCTAGCATGACAAAAGAAAAACTGGTGAATCCTACTCCAATTTGCACAAAAACGGCTGGTTGATCAGCATCTTCTAAAGTCCAGGAAATTTTCTGTTAGGCCAAAGGCACAAAAAGCTAGTGCAAAGGTGATGGAATGTACTACGCTAGTTATTTGAGAGAGAGAGAGAGAGAGAGAGAGAGAGAGAGAGAGAGAGAGAAAAATTGTGGGGTGGAGTTGATTAACACTAGAATCCCTCATGCTGCACCACCTTAAAATCCTTAACAGCTCCTCCTCAGCATCTTTGTTTTGCAAATGTGGAAATCGGCAGGCAGCCTGCTCACTCGTCCCCCACTGAGGCAGCTGCAGTCTGTCGCTAAATTTTCAGAACTTTAAGTCACTTTATCTGGGAGTGAGGTGTCTGCAATTGTATAGGGTAAATATATTTGTAATACACATTTCATGTGTGTTACATGTCTTTGATTTGTGTAAATGTAGAATGACAGGAAATGCGAGGCAAGAAACACATTACTAAAACCTTTTTCATGTTGCAGTAATGTTGATGTAAAGTGTATGTGTGAAGACTGAAGTCCAAATATCAAAAACACTTTCACAAAAGATATAACAAAACCAGCTTTTATTCAAGAATATAACCAAAGAAAAATATTCAGTTTACATGTTGCTGGTAATGTGTAAAAACTGAAGCCCAAATATCAATTGTCACAACCTAAACATATCAGCTTGGCTGGTGGTAAGGCAAGAATGGCATTTGATTGAATCTGTAACACAGTATAAATTTTTGCTACCTATAAAAGATATCGCTGAAGGCATATAAGCAGACACAAAATGTTGGTGAATCATGTCTTATTGGTATCTTGTCACTTTTTTTTCCCCAGATTTATTCTTTAATAAAGGCACACTTGTTTCATTATACCTTTGTAAAAGTGTTCATTTTATATTCCAGTAACCACTTGAAAGACATCAAATCTGAATTGTTTCTCTATTTGCATTACAGAACCTGTGTTCGACCTGTAGTGGTGTACGGTGGTATTAGTACAGGATATACGATACGTGAAATTTTGAAAGGTTGCAATATATTATGTGGAACTCCTGGAAGACTTTTGGACCTTATTGGTAAAGGAAAGGTAATATTTTATTTTTTCTTACAGCTTTTGTTTCTTTTTATGTTAAATTGTGTTGCACTTGATATTGCAGAATTATTCCCTATCCTGTAAATTTTCTTTTTGAGAATTGTTACTGCTCAAGACTGAGAATGCCTGGAGCACCAATCTCTCAAACATAGCTGGTATAAGTGAAGAATATCTACCAGTACATTACATTTTTCACATCTGTAACCATTGAAATATAATTTCATCTTGCAATCACTAGAATAGATGGTGTACTTATTTGAACAAGTTTTAAAGCAATTACTGATGTATAAAAATATTCACTACATTCCACATCCCCTTGCGAATAGTAGTCTTGCGTACTTTGGTTGATGAGTTGTATGCACTACTTTGTGTAAATCTCTTGTTAGCTTTCTGTTTGTTAGAAATGCACTTTCTTAACCATTCTTTCAATAGTTGTCTTTTGTAGGTTAAGGTGTTGCTTAATTAGTTCATACAGTCCATATGTTTGTTCCTGTTGTAATGTGATATGTAATTTAATGGTTGTAGCTTATACCTTGTAAATGCTTACTTTAAGCAATACTGGACTGGTGGTTTCTGCACTCCATACAAATCACAGTAGTAACCTTATAACTGATACTAAACTCCTAAAGTTTTTAGAATCCTACTAGCCCTATTCAACCAAGGGAAACACAGAGCCATGTTATAATAATTTTTTTTTTATTATTAGAGTTTTTAAAGCGAGTGACATTCCAGGGCTGTTTATGTACACATACACTGTGCTTCCAACTCCATCTTAGCACTTTTTTGTGTAAATTGGAGCACAGCATTGTTACATGCTTAGGATCACACAGCATCCCAATGGTTTAGAATACGATCTTAATTCATTCTTCTCTTGGAGGGCCATAGTGACTGCAGGCTTTTGTTCTAACCAGTTTCCTAATTTAGAAGATAATCCTTACTGAACTCTGTTGCTTGGATGGTGCTTTCATTTTTTGAAGACAAACTGTTCATTAGATTGTAAAGCGATGGGTCTTCACATAAAGTTCTGGAGGTTTTCAGTTCTCTAATTTTGTAACTAGAGCCCATTTATTTGCTGCTAAAGCATATGACTTTTGGGTTTAATTTTAGTTAACCCATTTTTTGTGATTCCGATCCCTTAATTGCCTATTTTAGTTTTTAAGCATCTGCATTTCCACTTTAGTTAATTTCTTAAGCAGCTACGGCTAATAATGCAGTGCAAGTAACAAATACCAGCTCTCCAGATAAGTTGGATTAATTTACAGTGGTAATTGTGAATCATTAACAATCTGTGGTGTTCGGAAATGAGAGAGGGGGATGATGAAAGTGCTAATTTGTTATAGTCCACAGAACCTATGGGTAATGTTCCCTGAAAAGGAAATGTTACTAAAATGTATTTTTGGTTTAATGAAAGCCCTAACAAGCAATATAAATAAATACCAAGGTTCATTATCGGCAAGGACTGTATTCTAGTTAGGAAATCGGAAAGTCCGTGGTTTAGCGTCAAGCTCTCTGCTCCTCTACTCCACACTGCTCTCGTGGCAAAATGTTCGTCGTTAGATAGGTATGAATGGAATGATGCAATTTAAAATTGTGTAAACACTAATATGGAAATTAACTTTGTGTGTGCTAATTTTTTACAATTAAAATAAATAACTATAGGAGGGAACTGTAAAGTCAACTTTTAAATATAAAACCTTACAAGTATCTGCACACTTAGTCTCTTTGTCTTTCTACAGGGTTAGCCTTTTATTTTACTGTAAATCAATTAGTGAATTAGACTGTATGTATTCATTCGATCGCTGAGGTTGCGTTTCAGACCCCCGCGAAGTAGAAACCATATGTTTGTATGGTTATTTTTATATATTTTAAGCCCTTATAAACTCTCCCACACTATATAAATATTCCCTGCACAGTTATACAGCATAATCCCTTTGTATTCTCATAGATATTAGGTAAGATTCATTGAAATTTATGTATGTAAACACACTGCTTATATACAGTAAAATTATATTTTTTCCCCACAGAAATCTGTTAATTTATAATTAGGTTTAACAGTCAATTGTTTACCATTAAATTGACTGTTGTAAGTAGAGCTTAAAATGTTTTCCATAATTCCACGTATGTTCAATAAATAAATCTTTGAATAATTTTTGTCAAGATTTTCCACCTTAAATACTAACTTGTTTACTTAATATACTTATTTTAAGTTGGTAAAATGTATTAATTTACAGAGATTACTTTTTTAGTAGTGAACGAAGCTTATGCTTTGTGGTTAAATGATAAATATGAATTAATATTTTAATCTGATTCTATTCAGGTAGATATTTTAGAACCTTCAGTTCAAACTTGTAATGTGTACATAGTAGAATGAAATTGTAGCTGTACTTAGTCAACAAAATCAAAAGATGTGTTTGCACTGTTTAGTTTTTTTGTTTTGTTTTTTTGTTCATTACTTTGCTCTGTAAAGCATGTTGTGCATATGACTTGTACACTTTTGCTTAAGATACAAGTGAAGACTAATAAAGCTATTCACAGAAACTAATCTCTGCATGCACAAAATAACACATTTTTTCTGACCAGTTATTTTACTTTCTCTGGCCGTGACTTTTCCGGACAGATTTTTACAGTTGTCTCTTTAATATTCTTATTTTTACAATTTGATTTAGGTTGGCCTAAGTAAAGTGAAGCATCTTGTGCTGGATGAAGCAGACCGCATGTTAGATATGGGCTTTGAGCAAGATATGCGTAAACTGGTTTCTTCTCCTAACATGCCCTCAAAGGATTTGCGACAAACACTGCTGTTCAGTGCCACGTTCCCAGAGGATATTCAGAAGTACGTGTATTTTTATTTATATACTAGGCTGACCCGCCTTTTAAGGCGACAGACTTAAGTTGACCACTTAAGGCAAGTCAATATGTAGATAAATTTTATATTGTATACAAACTCATTAATTTGGTTATATTGCATTTGAGCAGTATTTAATACTCGTAGTTTGTTGTTTTTGTGATGAAATTTAAACTCTTTTATATTGATGTCGCCCTTTTGAACCCCCCTGATATTTACAACGCGGTGAGGCATTTGTACTCCATCAACATTAATTATTTCCAGAGACATAATTTTGTCTATTTTTCCAGCGCATCGCGCACAAAAGCAAGGGAACAATGGGAGCACCAGAACTCTGCTCACATCATGTCGCTTCGTACCGCAAGCTGCAAGTAGTAAGTCTGTGATAAGCGGAATACCGCTACGCTTTCCACTCACGGGACGGAAGGACAATCCCGACCGCTTTTATATAGAAGGATGAACAAAGCACGACAATGTAGTATAAAGATTTGAGCTATTGCTCCTGTGCACTCAGTTTCTCTGACTGGTTTGGTCATTTACTTTTAAATTTTGTGATCAGACTTAATATTTTGTCTGTCTGGAACAATTGATAACACTAGCATAATAGGTAGTACTATTGCCTCCATTCTACCAGAATCTTAGATTCAGAATCCAACTCTGCTACTGCTAATTTGTCATCTTATGTTTTCTTTTCAGAAATGTATTCTGTAACTGGGTCTTTAAGTATACACCGAACGTTTCTTCTGTCATTTATAAGAGGGGTGTCAGTGTCGTATTTCAGTAGGTATCGCTGTTAGCACAGACTGCATTAACTGTTGTTTGAATATAGCCATTTCGCCATATAAGTTTGGGAGCTTTTTGTTTTTTAATATTTAAATAGTGGGTGTCCCTAAAAAATGTATACACACTTTGAATGATTATAAATTGTTTAAGATACATCTAAGTTTTGTAATTCAAGTTAGAGAACAGTAATTTAGGATCAGTTATCACAAGTGTTCGAGCTACTGGCTTCTCTGCTGATAACACAGGCCATTGGATTTGTAAACATCACAGATCTCATTTGGTATTTGTGCTCATTTTCTTTCATTATTTCATTTTCACTATTTTCAATTAATCATTCATTGTGGTTTTTTGAGCTAAACCTTTAGGGGCTTTTAAAAAGTCCTTTGCCATGAGGTCTGGTCAACACAAAGGTGTCCACTTTGCCCATCCCATTTGTTTGGCAGATTTTCGTCAACATAGGCCCTCATATCATGATGGTTGGGGAGGTGCTTCATTCTACTGGCAATAAAACTTATCTCCAATCCTCTCTCTAATGCATGGCAGGACAGATTTCTGCAGTAAGTTTAAGTATATGCCACCAGTTGCAGTGTTGTCTTAATAAACAATGTATTTATAATCATTCAAAGTGTGTATGCCCTTTACATAAAGTGCAAGCTTATTATAAATAGTATTTCCATTATGTTCAAATTAAACAGGTTTAGGTTTTCAGCCAATAGCTTCTACTGGTTGGATCCCTTTCTTTTAAGATGTTTGTGCTGTTACTTGATTTGCTTCGTCAGATTTAATTTATAAGTCATTTTTAAAATGTATATATTTGTGAATGCACTACATTAACCAACATTTAAGCTCATTGCTAACTTATAGTACAATTCACTTGTGTTTGATTCGTTAATCGTGCTAGGATGCGAGTTCATGGTTTGTAGACATTGAAGATGCTACAACAGCATTGCCACATGCAGATTTATATTTGAATAGAAAAAACTTTCATTGTTCACAGTGGAGCATTCACATAATCCAGTCTCTCAAAACTTCATAACCTTTTGAAGTGAGTTAAAGGCATTATGTTTCAAAGGTTACTAAATGATTTTTGTATTTGATTGGATATTTCCGCTTTTCTTTCAGAATTGTGTGGCTTAAAGCATCACACACGTGTTTATAGAATTTTTTTTTAACCCATTTAACTCCCTGGAAGTGAACATAAATCCAAAGTGTCAAACAAAAAGCACAATGTTGCTGTTTTTTTTTTTTAATTTACATTTCAGAGTGGACCCTGTCATCTAATTTTTGTGTAGAAGTATATCCCAGCAAATTGTTGCAAGACAGTTTTTTTTTCATTTTCCATTATGGTGCTCTAAAATATTGTCACTTATGTCAGTAGACTGATAAATCTACTCAAAGGAATGGTTTCACTTTTTAAAAATTTGTAAAAAACAATGGGTTTTTTGATTCATTAGTTACCATAGCTAGATACACTCACACTCACTGCTTTGGAACTGGATAAACTTCTGACACTTTCAGAATTACCAGATGCTATCTCAGATTGGGAATGCAGCTAGTCCTGATGGCTGCCCAGTGGAATTTTACTGTATTTAAAAAAAAAAAAAAAGGTGTGTAATAAGTTAGGTTCACTACTATTAGCAACATTTATAGATGCTAAAGACAACAATTCTACCTCTAACTTTTCACCAAGTATTATTTACAATCTTTCATAAGAAAAACGAGGACTTATTACAATGTGAATCATAGCGACCAATCTCGGTTCTGAATAATGACTTAATAAAATACTCAAGTTCTAGCCAGAAAGATTAAGAAAGTGCTTCTTTCACAAGACCAAACTGAATTTATTAAAGGCAGACACTTAAACAAATGTCACAAGTTCGATGTTAATATATTCACTCATTAAATCTAACACCCCAGAGATCTTAACTTTAGATGCAGAAAATGTATTTGATACAGTTGAATGTGACTCTTCATCACATAGCACAAATTTGGATTTGTTCCAAACATACATGCATGGATCAAACTACTTTTTACTAGTCCTGAAGCCTCAGCATTTGTTAATACTATTTCAGACTTCAGATTAGAATGTGGTATATGACATGCGTGCCCCTTATCACCTCTGCTCTTTGCAGTCACCATTGAACCATTTGGCTTGTGCTATTTAAATACATCAGAGATAATGGGGGTTGTTACAAGGACTTGAACAGAAGATATCACTATATGCAGATGATATAGTATTGTATATATCTGATCCGCAAAATTCTGTAACAGCAGTCCTAAAATCCTTAGCAGATTTTCCAAAGAGATCTTCCTCAAAATAAAGTTGAGCTTTTTCCAGTGAATGCTCTAGTACACAATATTAGATTGGGCACCTTCCCATTTATCTTAGCAGATCAGTTTAAATATCATGGGGTAAGTATCACAAGCAAATACAAAGGTCTTTTTCAACTAAACTTTGCTGTCTGCATGGAAAAAAAACAAGATTTGAATAGATGAAAAGATCACTCTGTCTTAATTAAAATGGAGAATCAACATTGCTAAAATGACTATCCTTTCAAAGCATCTCCATATACATAATTTTTGCAGAATACTTTATTTGGAATTCGAAACATCCATCCATTCAAAAGGTGACTGTACAGTGACCTAAAGCAGAAGAGGGTATGGCAGTACCTAACTTTGTTTTATTAGATGGTAAGTAAACAAGCTATAAAGACCTGAACATCGACACAAATTTATACTAATAAAAGGCAAAGCCCTGACTGACACTCACTCACTTCCCGTGTAGGTAGAAGGCTGAAATTTGGCAGGCTCATTCCTTACAGCTTCCTTACAAAAGTTGGGCAGGTTTCATTTCGAAATTCTACGCGTAATGGTCATAACTGGAAGGTATTTCTCCATATACTGTAATGGAGTTGAGCTCGAAAGCCGTGGGGGGGGCGGAGTTTCGTGTGACATCACATCTCCCTCGTAATCGTGTGAACTGACTGTCAACGCAGTACGTAGAAAACCAGGAAGAGCTCCAAAAAGCGCTGAAGAAAAACATGCATTATATAATTGAGAAGGCAGCGAAACAATAAGTGAGCGAGTGACATATACAACCATATTCATGAGTGCTGCTACTTCGGAAACAAAGCACGGTGTAAACCTAAAGTTTAAATTAAGTTCATAGACACGCTGCTGCTGGAGTTTGTCATGCCCACGGGTAATGCAGGATACAAGTTTAATGAGAGGACGCAGGATATAAACGAGAGTTTTGATCACTTTGTAACTAAGTTAAAATTGCAGGTAAAGGGCTGTGCTTATGCAAATTCCGAGAGACTCTGTTTGTGGGGGATAGACATTTAAGGCGGGTGGGGGAGTCACATCATCATCTCCCATTCACCTCATTTCGCTCTGAGCGGAGCTCCGAAGCTAACAGTCTTACAGAAGTGACTTTGTGATGCTGCTACCAAATACAGAAAAATCCACAAGTTAATACACGCTGTCTGTAGAGGTTCTCCAAACTGAATCCTCCAGGCACTACTTACAAAAGGTTACATTGACAATCGTGTTACGTTATTTTAAAAATGTTTCCTTTTCTTAGCACAAGCACAGCTGAGAAGCTTTTGATGCATATGCTCCATACCGCGTTAAAATAATGCATTTAATCATACTTTCAATTCCAAGCAAAGGGGAACTTCTGTCAATGCATGATTTCCTGATACACCTATTACATTGATCAGCGTTTCCCGATTCATTTTACCCTCGCACCCAATTGGTTTGAGAAGAAGTATGAAAAAATGAGGTTAACAAAGAAACATCACCAATTGAATCTTTATGAATAATCAATTTGCCATCAATAATTGTTTTGGTAAAGCCATACTCGATGTAATCCTCCTTCCATTTTATAAATTTTCCGCCACTAGCCATGATTAAATAAATGTAAAAAAGTAAGAGTGAAGCGAGGGTGACTTATTCAGGCTGGCAGGTGACGGCTCAATAGCTCGAATTTGGATATAAGTAGATTCTATTTAGTCCCCAGAAATATCTTTGGTAGGAATGGAAGTTGAATTTAGTCTTTAAATTTCTATGGTAAAGAAATAGTTATGCAATGATGACTAAATCTAACTAGACTTTATATATTCAGGTTTTGACTTTATATATTCCAGCGATGACTTTATATATTCAACTTTTGACTTTATATATTCAGAAACAAGTTTAACTTTATATATACCGACACTGACTTTATATATTCAAGTTTTGACTTTATATAATCGGGAATGACTTTATATATTAAGGTTTTGACTTTATATATTCAGACGCCGACTTTATATATTCAGAAAATCAATGTATTTGCCTGTTTGGCACCCCATAGTATGTGTCTGTGTGTGTATATGTATGTATATATATATATATATATATATATACTAATAAAAGGCAAAGCCCTCACTCACTCACTCATCACTAATTCTCCAACTTCCCGTGTGGGTGGAAGGCTGAAATTTGGCAGGTTCATTCCTTACAGCTTCCTTACAAAAGTTGGGCAGGTTTTATATTGAAATTCTACGCGTAATGGTCATAACTGGAAGCAGTTTTCTCCATTTACTGTAATGGAGATGAGCTTCAACGCCGTGGGGGAGTTTCGTGTGACATCATCACGCCTCCCACGTAATCACGCAGTACATAGAAAACCAGGAAGACCTAAAAAAACGCTGAAGAAAACATGCATTATATAATTGAGAAGGCAGCGAAACAATAAGAAGCGAGCGAGTGACATATACAACCATATTCATGACTTCTGCTACTTCGGAAACAAAGCACGATGTAAACCTACACTTTAAATTAAGTTCATAGACAGGCTGCCGCTGGCGTTTGTAATTTAGTGCCTGCCCATATAAGGCCGTCCGTCAGCGGCAATCAATAGCAAACTCCCACTAAATATTCACGGGTTAAGGACTGTGCTTATGCAGAGGAAGATGAGATGGTCAGGGTGGTGTTTGGTACAAACTCAGCGAAACTGTGAGAGAAAGTTTTAAGTGCCAGGACTAAGGTAACATTAAATACAGCCATGGACATAGCACGAGATGGCACCAGCACAGCTGGGAAACTTCGATGCATGTACACCGAGCGGCTCACGTGAACTGACGCAGTGCACAGATAAAAGCAACAGTTCCAAAGAGCTGAACAAAAACCGAATTACACAATTGAAAAGGCAGCAAAAAATATGAAGCGTTTGATACATACAAGCATATTCATAAATCCAAAACAAAGCACACGGAAAAAGTCAATGTCCCGCTAAAGGAAAGTGTAAAAAAAAAACCGTGCATGCAGTGTGTCAGGTCTCAGATAAAGAAGAAGACGAGCTGTTTATTGATGCAGTAAGAAACGAATCGATGAATGAAACCTGTCATCTTTACAACGATTGACAAACACGGAATGTAACTTGAACACAACACATCCTACAAATACGAACCTGATTGAAAGAAATAATGATAATCAAATCCTTGATGACAGCAACACTCAGTAACACTCACAAAACAAATACTGTATATTGACAGTCATGTTACGTTATTTTTAAAATGTTCCCTTTTCTTTTTCATAGCTTTTTAACACACTACTTCTCCGCTGCGATACGCGGGTATATATATATGTATGTATATATATATAACCCGATCTACATACTCGAATAATGGATACTTTATTCGCCATCAATGATTGTTTTGGTAAAGCCATACTCAGTGTATTCATTAGATGAGCGGTAAAAAGTAAGAGCGAGGGAAGGATGACTTATTGAGGCATGCAGGCTGTAGTGCGTCAACTCTATCTGAATTGCGATCACATTTGAAAAATATATCTTTTCAAGTTCTATTTAGTCCATATGTGTCAAACTCTAGGGCCACGGGCCACATCCGGCCCGCGAGATCATTTTATATACTGTATTATTGTTATTAAAGTCCGGGTATATGAAGCGCTGGTAACACAATAAACTACAGA